>NC_080576.1:96574316-96875345 GCF_029962835.1 Magnolia sinica
TTTCTCTGCTTCAAGTAGATGAAGTGAGTGAGACTGGAGAGAGAGAGAGAGAGAGAGAGAGAGAGTTTAGGCCTTAGAATGAGAGAGGGAGAGTATTGGAGGGTATTAGGAAGGGGCTTTTTTATAAGCAAATGCATGGATTAGAAAAAAGTAATGTCCAAAGGTCAGATTTCTGACCATCATATGTCAATATGCAAAAGTAATGTCCAAAGGTCAGATTTCTGACCATCATATGTCAATATGCAATGCATATGTGATTATGCGATCGCAAATGCATCGCATTATGCCATATGCGGCCGCATATGGGCCACATGGGATATGCCACGTGGCCCTGATTGTGTGATTGCGCGATTGCATCATCGCTTATGCGATTGCACATGACAACACTGAGCCTTGTTGAAGTGTAGAGATCTCTAGAATATTGTAGAGTTATCGGGTGGTTTATTGTAGCTAGAGTCGTTTAAAATTGTCCAAAAGAGTTCTAGAGTATTTTTGGCTGTTGAACGGTCACCACATAGCTTCATCATAGCCATTGATGTAAAAGGAGGGAAAAAGCCCTAGCGTGTTATTTATTATGCCTATACAAGGAGGGCTCCTCTTAGTGAGCAACACAAATCTCTTTGCCTTCAGTCATTCATGTGCTCTCTCTCTCTCTCCGTCCAAGTTAGCGAGGCTAACACTTGGGTGGTTGGCTGACTTAGTCCATGAAAGGGTTCTGAGTATGGGTACTGCATGATCTACACTTTGGGATGCATTTAGGCCATAACACAGTCCAAAATATGAGGGGTTTGGATTGATAGCCTTTTAAACGGCCTTCGAAGGAGTGAGTTGGTTCAAGTTGAACTGTTGAAGGCTCCAAAAGAGAAGGCCTAGAAGGATGTGGGTAGAGGTAGTAAGAAAAGGCTCACTATGGCTTAAATTAGGACGTGGTCCTTGATAGTGGAATCATGGAATGGGATTTGTGTAGCCAAACCCAATTAGTTGCGATAATGCTTAGATGATAATGTTAATTTATACAATAAGTGTGATATTTTTTTAGCCTTCCAAGGAGTGAGTTGGTTCAAGTTGAAGGCTTCAAAAGAGAGAGGCCAGAAGGACGTGGGTTAGGTAGTAAGAAAAGACCTATGGTTTAACTTTGGGCGTGGTCCTTGATAGTGGAATCGTGGAATGGGATTTGTGTAGCCAAACCCAATTAGTTGGGATAATGCTTAGATGATAATGTTAATTTATACAATAAGTGTGATTTTTTTTTAGCCTTCCAAGGAGTGAGTTGGTTCAAGTTGAAGGCTTCAAAAGAGAAAGGCCAGAAGGACGTGGCTGTAGGTAGTAAGAAAAGACCTATGGTTTAACTTTGGGCATGGTCCTTGATAGGTTAATATGGGACAAGATTTGTGTAGCCACCCCAAGTTTTAGTTTTTTCTTTTTTCTTTTTTTTTTTGAGAGGTCAATCCCAAGTATCTGGGATAATGCTTAGATGATGATGATGATAATTTATATAATCAGTGTGATTTTTTTGCCCTAGCCATGCACGTGCTGGTCCACTAGATGGACAGTCCTGATCACAGTAGACTTTGACATGTACAACAAGGTGGGAACTGCATAGAACTTCCTCAATGCACAAATCATAGAAGCATTGCTCAGAACCAATTAGATAATTTTTTGCATTTATGAAACATACATTGTATAACTCTTCACATCTTTGGAAAATGTGTTGGGTTATTTCTGTCATCAAACACTCTCCTCGCTCAGGAATCCAGAGCATTTCTTAAGCAGTTGTCCATCTCCCGTCTGGATTGATGATAATTTCCATCTGTCATCAAACACTCTCCTCACTCGGAACCAATTAGATAATTTTCTGCATTAATGAAACATATATTCTACAACTCTTCACATCCTTGTAAAATGTTTTTTCATGATTCTTTCACAGCATCTGTTGCATCTTGATCTAATACTCGGTGCTTGTTTTCAGAGAGAAAATGGCAAAGGTGATAGATGCTATTTATCTGGCCAGGCTTGGGACTGACTTTTCACTACGCCGGAGAACACTGATGTCGGGCTTCAGTTACAGGTAGCTGCATTAAAAATTTCGGGGATTTTCCCGTTCTTGTTATGTGATTATAATGTATGGCGTTTTTGAAAGAGGGGGCAGAAGAAAGGAATACAGAAGAGAATGGTGATTTTATGTACATTAATAGTGTATGGAAGGTTCTGCCCTGTGTGTTTGTATGCCGCTTTTCTATGTTCATTGGTGTGTGATATTTGTTTGATTGGAGTTGTATGACATTTATCTAAGGTTCTTTGGACTTCCTATCTACAGATGATTCAGAAGCTGAGAAAGTTGTTATGATTGTAATAAATTGGAAACCTGGAACTTTTTTGCCATCTGTGCGATGTGAGGATGATTTTGAGTTGGGAAGAATCTTACAATTCTCAGCCTGCCAAAAGCTGTGAAACTTTGCTTGCGGCATGTCCCAGCCATTCTACTGGTGGGGCCATGTTTCGATGATCTGGATTGTTTATCTAGAGGGGCATCCTGTTGTAGTTGTGATTTTTACCAGTTGCTTGGTCATTCCCATTGAAACTGATCATTGGCTCTACCAACCATTGTCGAGCCAGCAGTTTGATGGTTACGACTGTCTTACAGGGGAGGACTTGGGTGTCGACACTCATGATGTGGCTTCCAAAAGAAGAGTCTGGATTGGACTTTCTCATTAAAGCCGACCATTGACTCAATATCTGTACCATCCATTATGGGGCCACCAGTTTGATGGTTATGATTATCTGACATGGGAGACTTTTGGGTGAGGAACATGTTATTCCTTCACTGCACAATAAAGCAGGAGAAAATATCCCCTTATTTTTTTTTCTCTTCAATTTGATTGGAATGGTACACCACGATTACATAAAATATTAAAGGTATATCTCCACTTCTTTCACTTAGCTTCAACTCTATGATTCACCCATGACATGGAAAATGGTGATTTTGGGGTTCTTGGACCAATTCCTAATTTCTATTCCGACTGTTACTAACTTTGCATTCCAGGTTCTCTTTTAGTCAGTTGCATTTCATGTTCTCCCTTTTAGCCTATTGTTTAAAAAGTCAGAAATCTCGGCAAGTCCAATGGATCAGCAACTTGGGTCAGTTGACTCAGGTGGATAATTTAATTAAAAAAATAAATAAATAAATTTAGAAATAGGAAAAAGAGGTAAAAATAGAAAAAGTAAGAAATTTAGTAAGATTCAGAAAATGATATATAAGTACAACAAATATATTTCTCCTTAAAATTATCACTTGAACAAAACTTAGTGCCACAATAATATAAAACACAATATATAATCTTAGTATTAAAGACTATACCCATAAACCTACTAGTAAAATGTTCAGAAAATTAAATTAAAATCATAAACAACCCCTGCTTAAGGACTCTTGTTTCCCAAGGAGAGAAGTGAGACTTCCCTCCCCATCCCATGATTGTAATCAATCCACCACTTTAAAAGGATGATTGTAAAAAGCCTTATAGGCTTGAACCATCCCTGTCTACTTCATCAACTGTCACCACCCAATCTTCTTCCGGCACATCAGGATCACGATCATCACTGACCAATTACTTTCTTCAATTTGATTAAGTTTAGTAGAATTATAAGTTGAACGATTCCTCATTGATTTCTTCCCTTAAACCTTTGATTGTAGTGGAGAATAAACAGTTTTTCCAGCTTCTCTTGCTTTAGATGATTTCTTTTCTTTGTATATATCTGATTGAATGTTCTCCAATTCCTTTACAAGGAGAAGAAGAAACAATTCTGCCTTAAAATGTGAATTTCAATAAGACTCCCCACCAAGAAACTAAAACATGAAAAATAACAAATAAAAATTAATGAAAAAGCTAGTTAACTTAAAACATCAAATTTTGTCAAAACAACCGACCGCATCCACAAAACCCTACTATGAAAATTACCATTCAAAATTTTAAATTAATTAAAAATGTTATATAGTAGGAGAAACTTTGAAGCTCTACTATATTCAAAATAAAATTGGTCTTTATTATTGTATGTTTATACATCACATCAATTTGTTTCTCTACACTGATCTCAAGAACGCTAATGACAGTTTGCCAGTTCATTCCAATGCTTACATCTTTATTGACATCAGGGCAGTATCTTATTTTTGGATTATGAAAATAATCTGCCACTTGTAAGGAATGATGAAATTTGGTCTTTCATCTTCCTATCAATGGCCTTCTGGCATTCCCCTAAGCGCATATATATATATATATATATGTATGTATATATATATATGTATGTATATATATATGTATATATATATATGTATGTATATATATATATATATATGTTCAAGGTGACGGAAGATATATTAATAAGATCAAAATACAAGAGAAAGAGGGAACTCCCGCTGATATAGCGGAGAAGCAACCTCCAAAGCAAAAACAAAATACAGCCTATAGATGGGGAAAAACGAGTCCCCGTTCAGCTAAGAAATGCTGGACTCTGTGAATTGTTGAACCCAAAGATTTAGAGATCCCTGTAAAACATCACCCGTTGCTTTCTTCTCCAACCAACCACTAGACTGCCAACAGACACATTCTCCACATCATCATTCTATGTTTCCCTAATTTTGGCCCAAGCCAAGCTTTTATCAGTCCATCAGAAGAGGAAGGAAGACACCATGAAATATTGAAAGAGTTGAGAATAGCTGACCACACTTGAACAATAAATGGACAATGAACGAAAATGTGATCCACCGATTCCTCATCAGCCATAGAGCAGAGACAAATGTTGGTTATTATCATGCCCCTCTTCCTTAAGTTGTTAACAGCCAGAACTTTCTTCTTCCCTACTAACCATCCGAAACCGATAACTTTGGAGGAACTTTGAATTTCCAGACATTTCCCAACATATAATTGTCCTCCCCTGAAGAGTTTGAAGCTATGGAAGAATAAACAGATTTGAACAAAAACAGTTTAGAACTGTCACACCTCTAAACAAGCTTGTCCTCAAACGTATTTTCAAGATGACAGCTGGAGATACGACTGTGAAGAGCCACAAATTCTTCGAACTCCCAATCTTGTAAATTTCTTCTACAATTGATGTTTCAAATGCCATTATTTGGTAGTCTTGAATAGCAATCAACTACCAGTATGGATCGAATCAGCGCGAGACGGTATATACTTGGAAAATCATCTTTCAGGAGAGAATCCCCCACCGAGATGTCCTTCCCATAAGCGAGTTTTGTCTCCCTTACCTATTGCAATGCTAATCCCTTTAAGAATCCTGGGCTTCATCAATGTAGCATTCCCCAAAGCTTTGACAATCATAATCCTGGGCTTCATCAATGTAGCATATACATAAGCCATAGTGGGTTTTTATTTTATTTTATTTCAAGTATAGAATTTGAATAAACTTTAACCATTTGTCAGAAGTACAACATTTGTCTAAATTGTTCAACTTTACTCATTCTTAGTATATAAACAATTTCTTTAAGACGCCTTTCTAATGAAATCAGGAAAAAAAAAAAAAACGTATGAACATTATTTTGAAAAAAAATTATTAGCGAAAACTGTACAATGGTACGAAAGAAATAAAAGATCAATGTAAAATATAAAATAACACAAAATCCTTTAAAAGATAATATTAAGGCCCTATTTGGTTTGATGAAATTACATATATTTTCATGTAATTTCTCTCAAATCAACATTAAATGCATTCATCAACAACACCACGCCCATTTGAACGTGAACAGGAGTTGACCCCATCAAATTTCGTGATAATTGGAAGCCAAAGCTTCGTGGGCCCCACCATGATATTTGTGTTATACCCACTCCAGCCATTCATTAATACAAATCATTTTAGGGCATGGCCCCCAAAATGAGGCAGATTCAAAGACCAAGTGAACCACACTGCATAAAATATTAGAGATTGAATGCTAACTATTTAAATGTTCTTCCCGTAGTGCGGTCCACGTGAGCTTTGGATCTGTCTCATTTTTGGAGGCATGCCCTAGAATAATCTGGCCAAATGAACAAACAATCTAGATAAAACATATACATCATGGTGGGACCCACAAAGTCCATCTGGTTTTGGTCCCTAAAAGTTGTTGCTGTCAATGTCATACAACATCCATTCCATCACAAATTCTTGTAGCAGAAAGTGTAAAATACACTGCAGTTCCTGAGATACATCCAACTACACAAAGGTGAATTACCCTTTCCACAAGACTTTTGCAATTAATGTAATTTATTGCAAACCAAGTTAATCCCATACTAACTCTCCTTTCCCATGTTATGATTTCTAATTTCCTTCAATAACCAATCATGATTATAAATATGCTTTATCACACTCCTGCCTTTATTGATCCGCTCTTCCATTTGTTCCCATCTTCTCAATTTCTTTAAGCAAAAGGTCTACGTCATGGACATCACAAGGTGTCTAAGACAAATATTTTCTTTTCTCATCGATAATCTCCTACAACTACACGACTTGATTCGAAAATCTCATCTAATAACCTTTACACCTCTTTGCACTTTCAACAATTTATATTGGCTGGTGGCCTTGGGCATAGTGGAGTTGAGCACCAATGACCTTGCCCCACGTGTGGTGGCTTGTATTCTACCCTACAAATACTACCTATTAGTTTGGCCCACACGCTGGCATGTATCAATTATTGGTTAGGCAACACATTGATTTTGATGTAAAAGTGCTGGGTTTGATTTTATTTCTAAATGTTGGTTCCTTTATGTAAGTGCGACCCACTTTATCAACGGCTGGATTAGGAAGATTCACCTTAAAGAAACAGAGATTTTATCACTTCTTCTAGTTAGGCAGGGGGCTAATCTCAACTGAATTTCTGAAGCCTGGGCTGGGCTTAGCTTGGCTCAGGCCTAACTTGGCACATTGCCGCCCTTAATCAGGCGTGGAATGGGTTGGGTCGGCTCGAGGTCAATTGGTCTGACTTGTTTTGAAGGTGGGTTTGGGCAAGATGAATGCCTACAACGTTGGGATGCAGCTACAAATGTTTTCTATTTTAGGGCCTGTTTGGTGCGTGGGCTGAAGTGGGATTAGGTGGGATGGAATTGCATTGGGTCCTGTGCAAATTCTGGACTGAGTTTTGAGGTGATGGGAAGGGTTAGGATTAGGCCGGATGGAATTGCATTTGGTCTTGTATGGTTGAAATCCACGGCATCCGTGGGCCATATATTGATGAACATGTTTTATCCATGCTGTCCATCTGTTTGCACTCTTTATACATAACATTCGAGTTGTATATGTATGCAAGTGACTGACATTGCTTGTGAATCTGGTCTATTGATTATAATTCCATAGTTCATGAAACATATGTTTCGCCAAATATAGTGTTTTTACATAGGAAAGCTTTGATCCCAAATGTAGGGTTTGGATAGTCAAAATACCATGGCCATAGTATTTCTAAATATATAATCATTGTGTAATAATAGTGTTAATCCCATCTAATGCAATTCCATCCCATTTAATCCTACGGCCCAAATCATCTCTATTGACTGGAAAAGAGTTGGAGTTGAACCTTGATGTGATGTTTAAAAGGATAAAAGGTTGTTATTATTGCATTTTTTTTCCCTAATTTCTGAATATTTTCCCTTTTAAAACGACAGCCCAAACATTGGGAACAAAAAAACCTTGAAAGCATTTTACATACAACTTGAGTAGGGAATCTCTTTCATCATGTCAGATTTCCATGTTTTGGGATCCCCCTCATAAACAAAATAAAAAATAACAGAGAAGAAACCATATATGATTTATTCATGTTATTTAGCCAGGTTTGGGCTTGATATATTTTAAGTGGTCCTAGTCTTGGGTTGGGTTCGGTGTGGAATTGTTGGCTCGTTTAGTAAATAGTTTGGGCTTGGGCTGACCTTGACTCAGCCCAAACCCGGGCCATTGCCAGCCGTATGTGTACCTACCTGCGCTAGCCGTGAAAGCATATAGCCTGCAGAAGCTGCTACCAGGGATGTCCTTGGTGGCGCAATGCTTTGAGGCCCATCGTAATGTTTGTTTTTTCATCCATTCTATTCATTTATTTTGCCAGCTTATTCCAAGGCATGAGCCCAAAAAATAGACATCCAGAGTTAGGTCAAACATAGGAGATTACAAAGAGAACAACTATCATTGTTGAAGCTTTCATAGGGCCTATTGTGATATTTGTTTGACAGCCAACTAATTCATAAAGTGGCACAATCCTCAATGAAGGGAAAACACAAATATCATCTTGATCCAAGACTTCTTCACCATAAAAAAAAGTTTTCAATGAAAGGCAAGAGCTCAATATCCATTGTTTTGTGGTGGTCTCCTTGAGCTTTGGATCTACCTCATTTTTTATCTCATGCCTTAAATTGAGTTGGCAAAATATAAAGATTACATAGAGAAAGACTTACATTACGGTGAATCCGATAGAGTTGTCCCACTAAGAATAGGGATTCTATGAGCTCAGGAACATCCCTTGTGGGGACATTGATTATGGATTCAAAAAATTATCAAGGTCAATGATTCTATGAAATGCGATGTATGTGCTGTCCATCCATTTTACTAGCTCATTTTATAAAGCCCAAAATAAAGAAGATTCAAAACTAAGTGCACCATACCATGAAAATAACAAATCCGTTGATTAAACACATCATTAAAACTTTATAGATCCCACCTTAATGCTTATTTGCCATCCAAACTGTTGATAAGGTCACACAAGTGGAAAACACAAATATCAACTTAATCCAAAACTTTTTAATGGTGGACATTTAATTATTGTTATTTTCTTGTGGTGTAGTCCACACGAGATTTGGATTTGCTTCATTTTACCCTAAAATGAGGGGCAAAACTAATGAACCGGCATATATCATGTTGGTCCCGCGGTCACGAATCTAAATTGGTGTTCCATGGTGGGACAGTCCACTGAAAGAAACAGTGGGGATAATGGCCCATGATGTTTATTTGTCATCCAACCTGTTGATAAGGTCACACAGACATGGATGATGGAAAGCACAAATATAAGCTTGGTCCAAAATTTCTCTGGCCCCCACGAAATTTTCAACGGTAAGTATCCATTTCCCACTGTGTGGTCAGACTGAGATTTGTATATGCTTCATTTTTCGTCTAATGCCCTAAAATGATTTGATAAAAAGGATGAACGGCGTGGATAAGACACGTAAACCAAAGTGGGCCCACACAGCTAATCCAGTAAGCTTTACTTAGTAAGCAATCCGCGTCGCCACTCGTGGCGCTCCCCTCACTTAAGACGTTCGACGACACTGTTATACCGGCGTCAAAAGGTCCATAAAGGCCGTCACAGAAGCTAGTATAACACCCGTTTTGACGGACGTTTTGTTTCTCCCTCTCCAGGCTAGAGACATTCGTAACGCCTCCCAATCCAAATCACAGTATGGGTTCCGCAGAATCAATTCTCTCGAACGCTCAGCAGCAGGTTCTCTCTCTCTCTCTCTCTCTCTCTCTCTCTCTCTCTCTCTCTCTCTCTCTCTCTCTCTCTCTCTTCAATTTCTCTTCTCGTATCTCGTAAACGAAATTCGGGCAATTTCTCATCCTATAACTATCTGTCGCCAGCCGACGGCTGATGATGAAATCACCACCGTCTCTGAGAGAACGGAGGGCGTCGATCCCATCTTAGAACGCCTCAAATCGCTCAAAATCGTGAGTTCCCATCTCATCCTTCCATTCCTCTTCCCGTTTCAAAATCAATTTCGTTTCTCTCTAGAATTCAATTTTTTTTTTTTTTTTTTTCAATTTCCTGGTTTCTTGTTAATGTCGCAGGCAACTCCAATATTGAAATCTCCTCCACCGCAGACAACGGATAGCAGCTTAACTGATATTCTCGTGAGGAAACCGCTTTCTTCTTCTTCGGTTTCAGGTGCCCTCTTTTGACATCTTCTCCTTTTCTGTTATGATAGCTGAAGGAGGATTTATTTGATACTATGGCAGAATGTGATTTTTCATATGCGTTCACATAGCATGCATGTAATCGAAATTAAAACAGTCTGGATGTGGGGCCCACTATTTATAGGTCGCAATGAAAAAAAAAATAATTGGACTATTGTAAACTCTGATTTATGGGCATTTGTTCTTGCATTTGGACCATTGACTATTTTTGTCATTTTAACTGTCCATTTAGATGTTGGTATGTGAACCATCTGATGCATCGGTGTTTTGCATTATCATCCAATTGGTCTACATGGTCCCATAAGCTGATCACTGAAAGATCAGCCCGTCATATGACATATCGGGCCATCAAAGAGTCTTGATCAAAGAGCCAGCAGTTCTTCCAACTGTCCATCGTTTCTAATATATAATTACAATTAACTAAAATGAAATGAACTCATTTTTAGGTGTCTACCAAAGAGGCCCTTAGAATTTATTCTAGGCCTAAAATAACAAATTCTGAATTCATTGCATCTCTTGAAAATGAGATCAATTTAGAAGAACCTTGGACTATGCATGGAGATTATAAAGATTTTCTCATGGTGGAGATCACAATGATAGGTTGGAGTAAAAGGGAAATGTGTGAGCTTATGGAGAAAATGCTCTGTTGTTGAGGGAGAAACCCCTAAAAATCAACCTCTTTGAATTATGTGGTTTGTGAAATTTTTTCCTCATCTCTTTTTTTTTTTTTTTCTTCTTTGTCATCAATCCTACATCAAATTGGTATTGAGCAACTTTCGATTCTTGGGAACTTGTTTTTCGTTTTTACTCTTAGTTTATCAGTTTTTTGCTTGTACAACATCACTGTTCCACAAAAACCAAAATTTCTACTTAAAAAACTCTTCCAATTTGTGCAGATGCTTATTTATTTATTTATTTTTTTTCATTAATTTGTTTTTATCAGCAAGATAAATTTTATTAGAATGGAAAGAACCCAAAGGCCATTACACTACTAGCATATTACAAGAGTCTCCGACCAAAGGAGAGATGCACCAACTAGGAAGGACCATAAGATCCTGAAGCCGCCAATCAAGAGCCAAGAAGACGTTTGACTCTTGAAATGATGGACGACACTGAAGCACTTACAAAAATTACCCAAAAAAGAAGTACGGTCATTCCTTTCTTTCCAAATAGCCCAAAGGATGTCTACAAAACAAAGGTTCCCCACAATTCTGAGTTCTCAAACAGATGGGTGCAACCTTTATGCCTCCATGAGCTTGATGCAAGACGATTAACCAGTTGCTCTAAAAGCTCAAACTGTCAAAGCATGGCGAATCAATCCCTTTATCTCATAGCCCAGGCCCCACATCTCATGGTTAGGACCTCGGCGAACACCCCTCGTGGGCTCCAAATCACATGGGTACCGCTTCACATGAGCCACCCGCTTCACACGGGTGGGGCTCACTTCTCACGAGCCACCCGCCTCACACGGGCCACCCACCCCGAGTGTGTCCTTGCATCCCACAGGCTACCCCACTCGAGCCCAGCATGAAAATGCCTATGCATTAATCACCCTCGGTGAGGAGTTTCAAACCCGAGACTTTTCGCTCTGATACCAATTTTGATGCAGGACGATTAACTAATTGCTCTAAAAGTTCGAATTGTTAGAGCATAGTGAATCAATCCCTTTATCTTATAGCCCCAAGCCCCACATCTCATAGGTTAAAACTTCAGACGAACCCCTCTCGTAGGCCCCAACTCACATAAGTACTGCCTCACACAAGCCACCGCCTCACACGGGTGGGGCCTGCCTCTCAAGAGCCACCCGCCTCACGTGGGCCGCCTACCCCGAGTATATCCCTGCATCCCACAGGCTACCCCACTCGAGCCCGGTGTGGAAATGCCCCTACATTAGAGCTGCTCAATAGATTTTGGCATCGCCCATGCTATTTTGAACTGATCTAAGCACCAACTCCAAACGTTGGCCCCAAAAGGGTAGTGAATGAAGAGGTGGTTGCAGTCTTCTATGTCCTTGGGGCACATGCAACCAATGTTTTAAATATCAACGATATCGGCCGGTATATATCCCACATGTGCGATACGAAACGCACAAGTAGTGCTGATATATCCCACATGTTCGATCTGGTGAGCATTTTCAAACTTTGATCCCCCCGTTTTTATTTTTTTTTTAATTTCCTGAAATTATGTTAAATCAATGTCAAATGATTACAAATCCATTAGTTTTTCATGTTTTGCATGAAAAATCATGGAGTTCGAGCTTTGGTTTCGATATCCATTTGTTCATGTTCTCCATGTTTTTTTTTTTGTTTTTTTTTTTCGTTTCTTTTTTGGGATTTTCGTTCAACCAACTGTCAATTAAGACTAATTTCAAAGTATTTAGGAGTATTCGATGAAATGGTCATTACATACACTCTAATTTCGATATTTGGGTGTAGGTGGTCCGATTTGGAGAAAATTGGGGGAAAAAAAAAAAAATCAAAGTTTTCCCAATTTCTCCCAAATTGCTTGCAATGTTGCACTCAAAACATGAAATTAAGCATATATGAGGGCTGATCTATTGATTTGTTTCCTTGTCAATCTTTGGAAAATAAAAATCATTTTTTAAATAAAAATATTAAATATTAATTTTTTTCTTCAAAATTTCCCTTCAATCAACTGTCAATTGAGACTAATTTCAAAGTATTTAGGAGTGTTTGATGAAATAATCATCACATACACTCTAAATGTTATGCATTCAATTTGAATATAGTTGCATTAGTTTAGTCAAACAGTGCATAGCTTAGGACCCTACACAAAGGAAACCTATTATGTGCACTTCTTTTTTGAGATGTTATGATTTAAAAGTGTGTATGAAGGTCTTTTTAACAATCCCTGAAGTTTCATTGAAAAGTTCAAATATTTTCCCAATGTTTCCCCATGTTTTCCAAAAAGTGCAATAAATTACCGGATACAAATGATATATCTCGTGCGATAGCCGATATGTATCTGTATCCCAAGGATGCGATGAGTAACGTGATACCAATATTTCAAACATTGCATGCAACATCCATGAGCTAGAATCATATTCCTTCGAAGACGATTAACAGTCAAAATACAGTCACGACCTGCTTACCATGCAAATGTAATGGCTCTAAGAGCAGTTTCCGATTTTCATAGCCATGCAGTAGGGGTTTCTGGGTTCCCATCATACAAAAATATCCTAGCCATAGACTTTTCTGAGTAATGAAGAGGGATCCCAGTGTCATACCACCCTGTCCTCCCTAGAGAGGTCTACGTTTGCTTGGGACAGAATCTGGGATAGATCTGTGGACTCCTCTTTGATGCGGACACAAGCACATTCAAGGTGTAACAACGAAGAAAGCGCCAACCAAAAGTGCCGTCCTTATGGATAAACGACTATTGAGGAGCTGAAGACCTTTCACATGTCATTGGACATATAGAAGACCCCACTCAGGGAAGACACATGTGAAGGAAGATTGGAGAAAGAAGATCGAGCGCCCAAAAGCGCCCAAACTTTCCCGTACTTATGTTATTTGCGCGTTTTTGACTTAATTAGGGGTCTTTTAGTAATTTTATGTCTTTATTTGCTTATTCTAGGGGTATTTTAGTAATTTTATGTCTTTATTCGCTTATTTAAGTGGGCTAAAGCCCTAAACACGAATTTCAACTATTGATTAATGAAAAGCAAACCCATTGGTTGCCTCCTTCCTCTCTTCTCTCTAATGGTGCTTCTTCTCTCCCCTTGATCTTCTTCTTCTAATTTCTTCTTATGCCCCTCCAACTTCCTCAAGGTAATAACTTTCTTCTTTCTATTTTTCAGTTTTGGCTAATTCTTCTTCGATCAAAATCTTGAGAACCGATCTAAACCCTAAATCCCCAAATTCTCAAATCCCTAATCCGAGAAACTTTTTGGTTCTTCGGACTAGTGATCTTTATTGATCGATTGGGTGTGACCATGCAAGATCGGGAGGTCTCATCCTTCGCCGGATCCAACCTAAGTAGTAATTGAATTCCATACTCCATGGTTGTAGTGATGGCCCGCTCCATTGCATGTTTCCTTTATGATTTTCTTAGTTATGATGATTACTGTTAGAATTTTAGATCATTTATTCATTTTATTTCCGCTGTTTAATTATGTCCATGAGCATGCATCATAATTAGGGCTGTCCTGCGTTAAATTTGGTATCAAAGCCTAGGCTTGCATGGTTTTTGTCTAGATCGAGTTATCAAATTAGGGTTTCGATTTTTAGGTTTAACTTAGGAAAGTTCCAGGTTTAGAAAGTTTTCAATTTTAGAAACTTTCCAATTTTAGAAAGTTCCTAATCTGGAAAATTTTCATATTTGAGTTGTTTCCTGTTTCAACTTAATTGTGTCAATTCATAGTAGTTTTACATTCATCGCATTCATCTTGAAAGTCATAACACCTAGTAGTCTAGTTAGGTAGAGTTTGGTTCAAGTCTTCATTGTATGCCCACGAGAAGAGGTAGAGGATTCAGACTTCAACCTACCATGAATAACGAGCAGTTATCTGAGTAACTTGCTCAATTGATACAAAAGATAACCGCCCTAGAAGCGGGTCAAAGGCGTGAGTTTGCCCGCCTTGAGAACCAAATTACCACTACCATGACTAAGGTGGAGCAACTAGAGGCGTCCCAAAAGGAAAACCCCGCTGTAGGGGAAGATGCGCACTCCCAAGTGGAAGAAATCATTGAAGAACGTGCTGTCACACGTGGTGGTAGTGAGGATAGAGATCGTGGTAACGGTCGTGGTTTGGTGCGAGAGGCACGAGCCACATGTGGTCATCAAGACCTTTATGATCCAGATGAGCGTGCGATGAAGAGTGTGAGAGTTGAGGCCCCGAGTTTTGATGGACGCTTGGATCCCAAGGCGTTCCTTGACTGGGTTGCTGACATGGACCACTACTTTGAGTGGTATGGCATGTCAGAAAACCATCAAATGCGGTTTGCTAAGATGAAGCTTGTGGGTCAAGCCAAGCTCTTCTGGACTAACACCGAGCGTAGGATAGAGAGAGTTGGTAGAGCCCCTATCACACATTGGTATGAGATGAAAGAGAAGTTAAAGGAGAAGTACATTCCTCTCTCATACCGTCAGAAGCTCCTTGACCAATGGCAATCCTTACGCCAAGGGTCAATGCCTGCCGCTGACTACATCGCTAAATTTGAAGAATATGTGATGCGATGTGATATCCGAGAAGACCCTCTAGTAACGCTCTCGCGTTTCAAGACGAGCCTTTGTGTGAATCTTCAGCGCGAGCTTATTACTCGGCCCTTAACAGACTTAGATGAAGCATATCAAGTCGTGCAGGAGTTAGAGCAATATCTGAAGGCTCCTGTCGTTCGTCGTTTTGAGTCCCGAGACTCTAGTGCTAGATCTAGTTCACAAGGAACTAGACCTAATATTGGTAGTCAACCTAGGGCACAGGCGGTCATTCCGCTTAGGCCTAGGGAGGACAAGGGCAAAGGGGTTCTTGGTGCCGGTCCTAGTAACATGAGTCAAGTGAGGTGCTATGAGTGTGGCAACCTTGGCCACATGTCTAATCAGTGTCCTACGAAGAGCCGTGGGAGAGCCTTAGTTATAGGCGAGTCTCACGAGGGTGGAGATGACCAGGGTGATTATGAAGTTGAAGAGTATCACCCTGAAGGAGGACTTACTGATGAAGAAGTGGATGTAGAAGCAACGCTTGCAGTAGTCAGGCGTGTGTTAGCTCAGTCTAGAAGTAGTGCTGACTGGCGTCGAAGCACTATCTTCTACACTATTGCCAAGTGTGGTGAAAAGAATTGTAAGGTGATAGTGGACAGTGGAAGTTGTCAGAATGTGATTTCCACTAGCACCTTAGATCGCTTAAAACTGAAATCCACACCTCATCCAGACCCGTATAAAGTTTCTTGGGTTGACAAGACATCCCTACCTGTCACCCAGCAATGTCTAGTCCCCATCGAGTTTGGGTCATACAAAGAGTCCCTGTGGTGTGATGTTTTACTTATGGATGTGGGACATGTTATCCTAGATAGACCGTGGCTATTCGATAATGATGTCACGATCTTTGGCCGTTCGAATGCGTGTACTTTTATGTATAATGGTAAAAAGATCAAACTTAATCCCATGCCACCTGAGAATACACTAGGGAAGAAGAAGGATGAGAAGGCAAGTGAGCCTAGAGAAATGGAGAAATCCAAACCTAAGTCTTTACATATAATCGTAAGAGAGTTTGAAAAAGAGGCTAAGGAGGATTCTATGGTGTATGCCCTTGTGGCTAGAGAAATTACACCTAAGTTCCATCAGAGTTGCCTTGTGAGGTGACCTCGGTCCTGAAGGAATACGGTGATGTATTTCCGAAGACTTACCGAATGAGTTGCCACCTATGAGGGACATACAAATGCCATTGATCTTGTCCTGTGGTCTACTCTACCGAACCTTCCTCACTACAGAATGAACCCCCAGCGCATGCAGAGTTGAAAAAGCAAGTTGATGAGCTTCGCAAAAGGGTTTCATCCAAAAGAGTATGAGCCCGTGTGCCGTGCTCGCATTGTTGACGCCAAAGAAAGACGGCACGTGGCGCATGTATGTGGACAGTACCGTGCCATAAACAAAATTATCAAGTATAGGTTCCCTATACCTAGACTTGATGATATGCTTGACATGTTGGCCAGGTCCACTATATTCTCTAAGATAGACCTCAAGAGTGGATATCACCAAATCCGTATACGCCCAGGAGATGAGTGGAAGACGGCGTTTAAAACGAAAGATGGGCTGTATGAGTGGTTGGTCATGCCCTTCGGCTTGACTAACGCACCCAGTACTTTCATGCGGGTGATGACACAAGCTCTGAGGCCGTTCATGGAAAATTTCCTAGTGGTGTACTTTGACGATATTCTTATTTATAGTACCACTAAGGAATCACACCTTGAACATTTAAAGAAGGTCTGTGTTCTTAGGAAGGAAAAGTTGTACGCTAATCTTAAGAAATGTGCATTCATGTCTAGCCAAGTTGTGTTCTTAGGATTTATAGTGTCATCTGAAGGGATGCGCGCAGACCCTGAAAAAGTCAGGGCCATAGTTGAGTGGCCAGAACCAAGGAACATTCATGAGGTGCGAAGTTTTCACGGCCTAGCAACTTTTTATCGTCGTTTCATTAGGGGTTTTAGCATGATCATGGCTCCCATTACTGAGTGCATGAAAAAGGGAGAGTTCGTGTGGTCTAAAGCCGCTGTCAAGGCTTTTAAAGAAATTAAGGGCAAGATGGTGGAAGCTCCTGTCATGCGCCTACCTGACTTTTCTAAAGTCTTTGTAGTAGCGTGCGATGCGTCTGGTGTCGGTATAGGTGGAGTGTTAAGTCAAGAAGAACACCCAGTGGCCTATTTCAGTGAAAAACTGAATGAGGCAAAACAAAAATACTCCACTTACGACAAAGAATTTTATGCAGTAGTGCAATCCCTGAGACATTGGCGACACTACCTCCTACCGCAAGAATTCGTTTTGTTTTCTGACCATGAGGCTTTGAGATATTTGCATTCTCAGAAGAAACTCAACCCAAGGCATGCCAAGTGGGTAGCGTTTCTTCAGGAATATTCGTTTGTTTTGAAACACAAGGCCAGGGTTGAAAACAAACCAGCGGATGCCCTTAGTAGGAGAGTGGCATTGCTCAACTCCTTGAGTGTAGAGGTAGTCGGATTTGGGCAACTGAAAGATGAATACCCCATATGTCCTAATTTTGGGGGTACTTACGGATCGCTTTCTAGTGACCAGCATATTATGGGTGAATATGTTCTTAAAGATGGCTTTCTTTTCAAGGGAGACAGACTTTGTATTCCCCGTATGTCCCTTCGTGAATTCCTCATCTGGGAGCTTCATTCAGGAGGGATAGCTGGCCATTTTGGTCGTGATAAGACCATTGCCCTCGTGGAAGATCGTTTCTATTGGCCAAGTCTCAAGCGAGACGTAGCCAAAGTTTTAGGGCAGTGTCGAACTTATCAACCGGCAAAGCAAAGAAAGCAAAATATCGGGCTGCCATTGGCAGTGCCACATGCTCCGTGGCAGGACATTAGTATGGACTTCGTGCTCGGGCTTCCCAAGACTATTAAAAAGCACGATTCCATTTTTGTCGTTGTGGACCGTTTTTCTAAAATGGCGCATTTCCTCCCATGTTCGAAGACGTCAGATGCGTCTCATGTTGCTCGTCTCTTTTTTGATGGTGTGGTGCGTCTTCATGGGTTACCTAAAACCATAGTGTCTGATCGTGATGTTCGATTTACTAGCTATTTTTGGAAGACACTGTGGCACATTATGGGAACTCGTTTGCAATTTTCTACTGCTTACCACCCACAAACAGATGGTCAAACTGAAGTGGTAAACCGTAGCCTTGGAAATCTTCTACGTTGTCTAGTGGGTGAACATATTAAGACTTGGGACCTAATTTTACCAACTGCTGAACTTGCTTATAATGGGTCAGTTAATAGATCTATAGGGTTGAGTCCTTTTGAAATTGTAAGTGGTTATAAACCTAGAATGCCCATAGATCTCTTACCTATGTCTGTTACCCAAAGGTCTTCTGAGTCAGCCGATGCATTCGCACGCCATATTCATGATTTGCATACACATATTAGACAGCGGTTAAATAAGAGCAATGATGATTATAAAGTTTCAGCTGATTCTCATCGTAGAGTGCAAGAATTTCGAGAAGGAGACTATGTAATGGTGCGAATAAGGCCAGAGCGATTCTCTCAAGGATCTGCAAAGAAATTACAAGCGCGTAATGCTGGACCATTCAAGATTTTACAAAAGGTTGGGTCCAACGCGTATCGGGTTGACCTTCCACCTGAAATGAGCATTAATCCAACTTTTAATGTGGAAGATCTAGTCCGTGCCCATACTCCCATTGTTGATACATCGTCCCTTTCATGGACTTTTTCTGAATTTGCTACCCAACCCCTTCCACCCCCTCCTCCACCCATTACCCATAAAGAAGCAATTGAAGAAATCTTGGATGACGAGATAGTATCCACGAGAGATGGGGGTTTCCAAAGGTAACTTGTCAAGTGGAAGAACAAACCATCGTCTGAATCTACGTGGCTGTCGGGCGACGCATTGCAGGGTATTGATCCAGATCTACTCGAGCGCTACAAAAGTTTCAACTCCTCGGAGTCGAGTTTTTCTCACCCGAGGGGAATTGATGCGGACACAAGCGCATTCAAGGTGTACCAACGAAGAAAGCGCCAACCAAAAGTGCCGTCCTTATGGATAGACGACTATTGAGGAGCTGAAGACCTTTCACATGTCATTGGACATATAGAAGACCCCACTCAGGGAAGACACATGTGAAGGAAGATTGGAGAAAGAAGACCGAGTGCCCAAAAGCGCCCAAACTTTCCCGTACTTATGTTATTTGCGCGTTTTTGACTTAGTTAGGGGTCTTTTAGTAATTTTATGTCTTTATTTGCTTATTCTAGGGGTATTTTAGTAATTTTATGTCTTTATTCGCTTATTTAAGTGGGCTAAAGCCCTAAACACGAATTTCAACTATTGATTAATGAAAAGCAAACCCGTTGGTTGCCTCCTTCCTCTTTTCTCTCTAATGGTGCTTCTTCTCTCCCCTTGATCTTCTTCTTCTAATTTCTTCTTGTGCCCCTCCAACTTCCTCAAGGTAATAACTTTCTTCTTTCTATTTTTCAGTTTTGGCTAATTCTTCTTCGATCAAAATCTTGAGAACCGATCTAAACCCTAAATCCCCAAATTCTCAAATCCCTAATCCGAGAAACTTTTTGGTTCTTCGGACTAGTGATCTTCATTGATCGATTGGGTGTGACCATGCAAGATCGGGAGGTCTCATCCCTCGCCGGATCCAACCTAAGTAGTAATTGAATTCCATACCCCATGGTTGTAGTGATGGCCCGCTCCATTGCATGTTTCCTTTATGATTTTCTTAGTTATGATGATTACTGTTAGAATTTTAGATCATTTATTCCTTTTATTTCCGCTGTTTAATTATGTCCATGAGCATGCATCATAATTAGGGCTGTCCTGCGTCACTCTTCCTCTGCTTCAGACAAATGTCTTCTGAAAACTGGTGACCAAACAATATGGGCACCCACTATCTCAACATAGTCTATAACTTCGGCATCCTTACTAATGGCAGTAGTGAATAGGCGAGGAGTTTCTCAGTGGAGCATTCCCACACCAGCAGTCCGCCCAAAATCTAGTTATCATCCCGTCTCCAACTTCAAAGACCTCCTTGGAGCACATTCAATTTCGACACCATAATTCCCTTCCAACAGCCAGAACTTCCCTATCTAGCTGATTGCTGGATACCTCTTCCATCCTCACGACATCCATGCCTCGACCACTCTCCTCCGAAAGGCTGATTGCTTGGTTGAGAAATGCCATACCCATTTACCTAGCAAGGCCTCAATAACTTTCATAGGATACATACCCACTCTACCTTGGGAGGTAGGTTTTGCATACCTCCTTCCAATTGATGAGATGGATTTTCTGTTTTGACTCCTGCTGATTTTTTTATTTTTTTATTTTCAATTCTAGAGATCATACTTGTTGGGCATTGAAATAGAGACATGAAATACGCTGCCATGGCAGCCAAAGCTGCCTTAGTTAGCGCCAATCTCTCCCCGTAGATAGGTATCATCCATTCCTTTCCACCAAGGCAATCTCCTTTCCAATCTTGTAATCACTAGGTCCCAAAGGGTTTTGAACAGTGAACCCACACACAACGGAAGCCCTATATCGGAAGATGGAAGGGATCCTGACTTGCATCCCAAGATAGCCGTAAGCTCTTTGACCACTGGCTTCTCATGTTGATGGCAATCAATTGGCTTTTTGATAGATTCACCTTGAGACCTGAAGGGGCCTCAAAACATTTGAGGATGCACCGCAAGTTGAGCACGTACTTGGCCTTAGCTTCGCATAAAATCAGCATATTGTTGGTGAACAGCAAATGCGACACTACCATGCTGTTTCTACTGACCTTAAGGCCTTCAAGAAGTCCCTATTCTCTCACTCTATTCAAAATTTTATGTAGTGCCGTCACGACAATGACAAAAAGGATCCACGGGGGGTAAGATTAAATGGCAACAAAATCGGAAAAAGATCTGAAGTGGGTCTTTTGATGGCCCTTTGACCGACCCTTGGGTATTTCTCCTCTTAACCTTCCAAGATGAGGAAACGTTCAAGTTTGGACTTTGGAGAGGACTTCATTGACTTGATTGTTGGACCAGGTGAAAGCAACTCCTTGTGGAGATCAGCAAGTGCATGATTTTGGATCTATACCAAGAAATCCAACATACTTATAAGTGATGATGCACTGCTCTGCTCCAAAGGATACCCGCACACCATTGAAATCTCCTCCTAAATGCCAAGGAAGATTCCATCTGCCTGCAATCGAGTCATGAGGTTTCCCAAGAAACAATGTTTCCTCTTCCATACTTCCCACAAATCCAACCAAGTCCTAAATGTTTTTTGAGGGATGCTAAGGACATGGCTGCTGCTCTTGTAAAAGAGGGAGTTGCAAGTGGGTCTAACTTGGCTCAGCTCCTCTCCTGTGGTGTAATTTTTTTCCCCTTTGTTTGTTTAATTACTAGTACCATTAAACAATGGAAAAACTAAAACAGGTGTCACATATTTACCAGTTGATTCTATTGTTGGAGCTATTTTGCAGGGGCATGTTTGTCTCCATTTGTAACTGCAGGCCCTTCTTATTCCACCTTAGTTAAATTTTAAACCACCATTTAGTTACATGTGTTCCATTCCCATGCTAAAATCATTAACTCTACAATGTAGAACTGTTTACCCATTTCCAGCAAGATTTGAGGAACTATGAATTTTGATGATTTGGTTTTGCTTGCCTATTTGGCTTTCTGACAATGGATTATTTGGATGTATGTTGTTCCTTTCCATCTGCAACCTCCTTAATTAAATACTACCTTGAAAAGCATTTCTTTGGAGAAGTCTATAATTAATTTGTTCTATTTGTGGTTGTTATAGGTACTTTAAATCCCAATGTTTTGTTGGAGCTCTTCTCTTTGTATCGTGATTGGCAGGAAGAGAAAGCCAAAAGAATTAGCCAGAAACAGGTATCCCTCCACACAGTTTTAATTAGCCAGAAACAGGTATCCCTCCACAGTTTTCAGATGTTTAGGAATATGAAACAAGAAAGTAAAGATATCTCATCTGAAAAGTACTTACATGCAGTGTTCAAAGTATCAGTATCATTATATTAATCAATGATCGGGGATATGGAAACATGTATCGGTATCGCCAGCACTTGGAAAAAATATCATTGGCTGAGGGAAACATTGGGAGTTTTTTTTAGTGAAACTTCAAGAGATGTTAAGTAACACATGTTTACACATGTAGGAATCAAAATATTGTAAAAAACAACTAAACATAATAAGTTTCCATTTTATAGGGGCCTGACCATGTGTTGTAAAAAAAATCAGTAATACAAAATTTGTAGTCAACCAATAGATTGGCCAACACTCTTTAATATATAAAATTTCCACATGAATTAACAGTGAAGAACACAGTTTCCAATATGAAAATGGAAAAATTAGGATCTTCCTAATTTAAAATTAAATTTTATTTTATTTTTCCACTAGAAAAGATCCAATCTTTGATACATACCGCCCTTGTGTGGGCCTACCCTTGGTGGTTCATCTTGCTCAAATAACTTTGATCAGATGAGCATAACCATCCAATCACTCGCTATGGAAATGGGTGATCCACATTGATTATACTAGAAAAAGGTCTACTCATTGATATGGACCATCCATCATGTGTGGCCCACCCTGGATGGCCCACCCCTTTTGGATCACTTTTATCAAATGGTCCTAGCCATTCAATCAACAGCTTTGGAAATGATTGATCCATATTGATTATACTAGGAAAAGTTCTAATCATTCATAAGTACCTTTCATCATGTGGGGCCCACCCTTAATTGCCCAAGCCCCTTTCACATTAATTTAATCAGATCATCCTAACCATTGGATTAGTGGTTGGGAAAATGGATAATCCATATTGACTATACTAGAAAAGGTCTAAGAATAAATATTGACCGTCCATCTTGAGGACCCACCTTTTGAGGGCCCTTCCCTCTCGAACCACTTTCATTTGATAATCCTAACCATCCACTTAGTGGTTTGGGAAATGGATGGTCCATATTGGGTATGGTAGAGAAGTCTAAGCATTGATGTGGACCTTCCATCATTTGGGGCTCATCTCTCTCAAATCACTTGGATTGGATGATCCTAACCATCCGATTAAGGTTTGGAAAATGGACGGCCCATATTGAGGGTTCTAGAGAGGTCTAAGCATTGGTTTGGTTGTGTCATGGCTGTCATAGGGTGATTTTGGAATTTGGTTCTTATAGTCAATCATTTAAAGAGTACGAAAATTGTTATCAATAATGTTTGCATCCTTGGTCTTTGATGTTGAACGAGTGAAGCTCTTGTTTATCCATTGCCGGTTTTCATCATCATTCTAGTGGAGGTTCTTTAACTTCTCTTTGGTTTGGCTTGGCTAATGCCAGGCTTAGTTTGAGCTTTACTTTTGATCTTTAACGGTTCTTTAACTTCTCTTTGGTTTCGCTTGGCTAATGGCTAATGCCAGGCTTAGTTTGAGCTTTACTAATGCCAGGCTTAGTTTGAGCTTTCTTCTTCTTCTTCTTCTTCTTCTCCTTCTCCTTCTCCTGCTTCTACTCTTCTTCTTCTTCTTCTTTGAAAAGGCTAGGGAACCAACCAACATCCCTAACCCTAAAATATTACATCACATTAACCCAACCTCCTCCTTGAAGGTTAAAAAAGGAAATAAACCCTAGTGCCCAAAAAATACCATTCGCTTAGCCCCGTGGCAAAAGGGTCTCAATGGAGTTAGACCTATTGTTAAATGTATGATCATCGCATCCTTACAAATCTACAGCAACCTAGTCAACAAAAAGAGCCTCCAAAGGATTTTCTTGTGTTTGCCAAGAGCCCTCAATTCCAGGCTAAGAGAAAAATCTCCAATGTCTCTTGGCATGACCCAACTTGTGTCAAATAGGATGAATTCGGGCTTTCGTTCCAATTTGAGCTTTCTTTGAAGCGTGGAACAGGGGATGCTCTAGTTACTTGGGATAAGGCTTAGATGATGATGATTTGTTGTCAAAATTGGGATGGACAATTCCATGAAACCTTTTTCCTTTTTTTCCCCCCTCTTCTCAAACCCTCGATCAATTCTTCTGTTTCTCCCTCACTCCCAAAGTCCCGTTTAGCTGAGCTCTAGTAGGGTGGGCCATTTCAGCCATGGGTTCCCTACACCATTAAAGGAGTGAAGAAGGAAGAAGTGCTTTTGTTTTTGAATGTTTGAGAGTGCACCATATTACAGTGTGATTCACCCTCCTTTTTCTTGACCTTTCTACGTTTTGAGGGAGCAACTAATCTTTTCATTTCCCTAATAAAGCCTGTTGCAATGTGGCTGCAACTCAAGTGGGCCATGGATAACCTTTTGGAAGTCCCCCGTTTTGGTCATCCTCATGTGAGACCCGCTTATGGTCCATTTTGGTACAAACGGGTTCATTTGAGAAGTGGGATCACTTTATTCTAGTTCAGTCCATCCAATTTGTTAGTGAACATGTAATAAATCCCGTGATGCAGGACGGTCTAAATTAGAATGCATGTGTGAGCACAGAAATTATCCAGCGAAATAAACTAAGCAAATCAATTGAAATATTCAACATTCCACATCATAGTAAAGATAATAACAAAGGAAACATGCAATGGTTGCAGACCATCATCACAATCCTGCAGTATTGTATTCAAATCATGCGTGAATTGGATCCGACGAGAGATGGGACCTCCCGATCTTGCATGGTTTCTATCCAACAATCAATGCACCTTCTCTAGTCTAGGAAATCAAAGGAATTCTGGAATAGGGAAGGCTGAAAAATCTGAGAGAGGGTTAGGATCAATTCTCAGATTTTCAGGGTTAATAGCAATCAAAGAATACTAGGCAGAGAAAGAGAAGAAGAAGGTTGGAGGGCTAGAAATAGAATTTAGAAGAAGAGAAGAGATTAGGGGAAGAGAAGCAATTACCACAGAGAGAAATGGGTAGGAGGCATCAAGTTTTCATTTTTTTTTTTTTTAAAAAAAATTATTAGGTTTAGGGTAGAAAACACTCTATTTATAAAATTCAGATTTAAGAGAAAATGACTAAACTACCCCTATAACAAAAGAAAAAAACGCACAAAACAAAGCTTTCTAAAAAAATAATCTTGCATAACAGATTAGTCTTCTAACTCATCCTACACGTGTGTCCTCCTAATGTGGGGCCTTCAATTAGACAAGGGGCACGTGTAAGGTCTTCAAAATCCTCCTCGGTTGTGCCACGAGCCATTATTGAGCGATAAAGATATTCGTCGGCCACCTTCGTCTTTGATAAACTTTGAAGGGTCTGATGTCCTCATCACCTTGGACCCACCATGAGTAATCTAACCCTTTTGGGTATTATCCATTTATCTAGTGTGGTACCTATGTACCATGTGGGGCCTCCAGCCTTATGTATCTGTGAATGAATACATTATGATATTATGTGTATATGATAATGGGGCATGTTGGAGTTTGAGGTGGACATCATCCATCACAGGGTAGCCTGATGACCTCCATCATTGACTGTACTGCTATGGCAGAGCCAGCTATGGCAACTGTGGATTTCTGCCACCATTAAAAGAGTTAAGAGGAAGGAAGAATAAAAGGGCCTGTATGGATCTCTGACATGCGCATATGTGTGGTAGATTTGGATGAATCGCCCTTACATCACAATTTCCTTTGAATTTGAGGGCTGTTTCCTAAAAGCCATAAAGAAATTCCTTCGAATTTGTAGTAGATTTGGATTTTATTTTTTATTTTATTTTGTTAACATCCAATCTAGAAGATTCTTTTTACTGGAATTCAACTTCTACAAAAACTTATACATGGAGGAATTTATTTTCTATGCACCCTTGGGGAAATTGATGCCATGAATTGAACTGGCGGTGAACCAAGCTTTGATAAGATAGATTCTTTAGGTTCCCCAATATTCATGAATTGCAAACCAAACCCCACAAACACATCATCAAACAACAAACCTGCCAACTATGTTTGTTAGTAGGGGACAGTATTTAGCTAGCTTTACAGTAGAGCCCTTCAGTTAGACCTTTATATATATATATATATATATATATATATATATATATATATATATATATATTTCTGTTTGATTACTACTGGTAATTTATTGGAGACAGGAAAGAAGAAAAATTCTCTGAGGTACATAGGGCACACTGAATTAAAAGTGGGTTTCCTATGAAAAACCATCCGAGGCACAAACTACTCCCAGTACTGGAAGTGGTTACCTTTTCGGAGATTACCGGACTCATGCCATCTCCCCTTCATGAATCCGTCAAGTTCTTTATCTGATTATCATTGAAAGGCTTCCATAAGAATTGCTGTTGTGTGGATAAAACTATTGTCATAAATGAAAGGGGATAGAGTGTCGTTTACCTTCATCCAGTATGGCATATTTTATCTTCATCCGGTATGGCATATTTTATTGATGTAGCATGGAAATCAAGAACATCAGGTTCTTCAGAAACGAAACTGGTTTATGGCAACTGTTATATTTTGCTCTCCTTCAGTCTATAGCATGGGCAAGTTTGGATACTGTATGCTTGAGAGCATTTGAGTTGTTTGGACCTTGGAGTCTTTGGACACAAATTTGAATTTTTGAAGTCTTTTTTCTCTCAAACCTTTTGACTCTTGCCAGTTTGATATTTCAAGGAACTACATCGTCATGAGTAAATTTTGGCGTTTTTTTTAATATTGAATTGCTTCCCATTATAAGAACTTGGAGTAGGTAGACAGAATAATTTTGCTTGTGTTTTAGGCTTTTACCTTACCATGGAATGTTGCAGGATGAGATAGAAATCAAGATTGAAACAACAGATGCTTTGGCTGTGAAACTTCTTCAGCGTCTTAATTATTCTTTGTCGGCTATGAGGACGACTGCACATCATTTATCAGACGGTAGTGTACCCACCTCAGATATCTTCTCTAAGAAATATTCCAATGCCCACCGCATGGCATGTGAGATGTTTCACATATTCTTTGCCAATTGGCAGGGCTTTGCTTGAGTAGAATCAGAATCTTGTTGGCCCAGTTGATGGGTGGGCCTAGCCCGACCAATTTAAGATATCGACCCAAATCAATCCTGGCAAAGCCTGTTGACAACCTTGTTTCGCATGAAGCACATGCTTCCCTACTTGAACCCATAAAATATGTAGTTTTAATTGCCTGATGCATAACGGCTAAAGTTGTTTCAGTATTTCTGTATTGAGAGCGGTCACAGTACATTTCTCTTGAAACACCTAATTTGTCCTCATGCGTAATTATCTGTTATTATTGATAATTATCAATGATCGTTGCACCTTTAGTCGTTAGTTTCTATACATAGAAAAAGCAAGTGCACCATACAAACCATTGTTCATGCAATCTGAATTCTTTATAATTCTCAAGTCAATCAAGATCCTGTCTACCATGTCAATACTTTTTTTTATTAATCAGTAAAGACCTGGAGGTAGCGTCTTCCTTTCTGAAAAAAACCTATGTCAAATTGTCAATTGTGCTATATCTTGTGCTTGTCCATTTTCTTAGTCTTCTATCAAATAATTTCTTCCTAGATTGAGCAATCAAAGCTGAGCATATAGCCCACCAAAATCATCATGGCCTCATCCCACCGATTGGGGGTTGGCTTTATGGATCTTGTTTTGCCAAAAAAAAAAAAAAGAAGTAAATAATAAATAAATAACTCAGTCTTGTGTTTAAATAAAATAAAATAAAATCTCAGTTTGATGGATACTGTAGTTCACTTCTTAATTGTCTATTTGAATGTGACAAGTATTAAAAATACTTGGTTTTAAAATTTCTAATCCAGATCATGGATCTCTTGGGCCCCCTTATGGATGGAACTTGCCCCAAAATTCTCAAAGATTGGAAGACCATTGCGGCCAATCTTGTGCATTTTTCTTTTTCAGTTTGATGGATGCTGTAGTTCACTTCTTAATTGTCTATTTGCATGTGACAAGTATTAAAAGGTTTGGAATTGTCATGGTGATTTCTTTGGGTCATGGTCTGTCTATAATGGGCGATCAAGAAACCAATGGTCTGGATCACAAAACAATTGATCCCACTTTTTGGCAAACTAAAAACTACAGCATACTACATGTCCTTTGGTTGACAGTCATTTCCCTCAGCTGGTATTACTTAAAGCTATGGTTAGAAGTTTAAGATGGGATTTGAAAACAATGCTTCCATTCACGTTTGTTGATGTCCATCATCATCATGGCCATGTCCCAGCAATTTGGGGTTGGCTTTACAAATCTTGTTTCTCTACTCATTCCTATCTGATCTAGATGGATCATGGATCTAGGATTTTGATGTGAGGGAAAGAGAAGGGCAAAAAAATCTCACGTCTCCTTTCTTAATGAAAAGATTATTCCCACTTTTCTTTGACAAGAGTCTCAACATTGAAAAAACCATAATTCAAGTATACAACTTACTTGATCCTTAAGCTAACTTAACTATTGAACATACCCCATCTTAACTACCATGCAAACCATAATAAACCCTGATCTTAACAATATTCATCAAAACATAAACAATAGTAACTAAAAAGTAGCTACTAATAGCATGTATGGCCCACCAATGGGCCCAATCTTCATGCACGGCTAGTCCATCTGTGGGTCCCTCTTTACACGATCTTGCCGCTTGATCCAGCTACATCAAACTCCCTGGGTTGGACAAAACTCTTCCTTGAGTTTTGAACTTGCACCTTTCTCCTTTGCAGGACTTGGTAAGAGTTGTTGATGGTGGCTAACACTTCTTTTCAGTATTTCTTCCGTGAGATGGCCTCATATGATAACAATGTTTGCGCTTTTGCTTTTTTTCTTTTTCTCTCTATTTTCAACGTTTCATGTTCTTTTGTGGGGGACAACAAATGCAGTGCACCCATTGGAGGTGGAGGTTGGGGAGTTGAAAGGGAGGCTTACAGAAGTAATCAGCAACTGTGATACATTATGTAAGAGAATCACATTAGAGGGGCCAGAGTCACTTCGATCATCAGTGAAGCCATTTGCAGACAGTGATGTGGGACCCACCCACTTGACAAATTTACAGAGAATCTTAAGAAGCTAATCTACATGCAATCAAGGTTTGATTGGTCTTTAGTAAATATCTCTGCGATAATTTTTGTGCTTGAGCTGAAATATTATTGTAGCTGCATCCTTTCATTTTAATTTTATTTATTTCTACATAGCGTGATTAAGCACAAAAACAGTTTCATCCCCAAAATTTTCTCAAGGAATGATGGGGTTTGAGCCCCAACAGATTTGTTGTTTCTGTCTATGTGGGGCCAATGGCTTGTGAACTAGACCTGTTGATCTAATGGGCTGCATTGTTAACCACACCTGTTGATTTGATGGGTCTCATTTTGGATGGGTGTGCCCCAAGAGATCTCAATCTGTTGATGGGTGGCCTACAAATAGATGGTCAATATGAATTTATAAGGGACCACTAACTGAAATATGGACCATGAATTCACAATACTATCTCTAGTCATGGAACGGTTCCGCATAGGGCACTTGTACAACTTAGGCCGGTCAGATTGGGATTTTAGGTTGAGGGTCGCCAAATTGATCGACTGGACGGTTTGGATATAACACATACCTCATGAAGGGACCCACAGAACTTGGTGACGTCAACACACCACTGAGGTCAGTGGTGTGTGGTACAACAGCCAATCCGCTTCCGCGATGGATTTTGCGTTAACTAAGTTAAGTGGTCCAACGAGATGGATGTGAACATTCGTGCCAGTTCCTATCTTCCAAGTCCATATAGAATATTTCTCATTGTATGAGTTTCGCACGTGGGGCACACTGTGATGTGTATGGCATCCCACCTGGAGCGAACCATGATGTTTATAGGCTATCCAAACCGTTCATAGGGTTATATCCAATCCCCTCTATTTCGTGTGATGTGGCCAACATGAGTTTTGGATTTATCTGAATTTTAGATTCCTATCCTTTTGTTGCCTTGAAAAACTGATGAAGGGAGTGGATTTGTTACGAAATCTGTGGGTTCCACACAGCTTCACCCAACCCGGCGCGGCCCTGACCGTAGGGTCCACCCTGATGTATGTATCGTCTATCCATTTTTTCAACACCTTTGAGGCCACGAACCCTAAGGGGGTGTTTGGCGCATGGCATTGGGAAGGATTGGGTGGGATGAGATTCAAAAAACGTAATTATTACATACGGCAGGGATTGTCCCCATCTTATGAAACTATTGAGAATAACACGTGTTATGTCCAAACGGTTCATCTGTTTTGTAACCTCATTTTATAGTATGGGCCTAAAAATGAGGCAAATTCAAAACTTATGTGGCCCCAAAATAGTTTTCAACGGTAGGTATTCAATCCCCGCTGCTTTCTATGGTGGGGTCCACTTGAGCTTTAGATCTACCTGAATTTTTTTAACCCATGCTCTAAAATGATCTCGAAAAATGGATGGACAGTGGATATTGCCCACACATCATGGTGGGACCTACACAACTTGCTAACATTGAGTTGAATTGGCATGGGACCCAATGCAATTCCATCTAATCTAATTCTAAGTTCTTCATTCTTCCCGAACATTAAGTGGAATTGGCACGGGACCAAAATTGGACCATACCAGAAGAAACTGTGCTGATTGAACACTCATTATTAAAAACTTCCTAGAGCCCACCGTAATGCCCACCATGATGTTTATTTGCCATCCAACTGATCTTGAAGCCTACAAGATGTTTTTAACGGTGGGCATTCATCACCACCATTGCCTACGGTGTGGTCCACCTGAGATTTGGATCTGCCTTATTTTTGGGGTTATTCTCTAAGATGATTTGGCAAAATTGGATGGACGGCGTGGATTAAACACATACATCTACATCTACATCATAGTTTGGCCCACAGTCCACCGTATGCAATCCACCAACAGAAGGTTCCTTGTTTACAAGGAGCTTAAAGAGAACTCCGGGATGTAAATACCATAATAATGAGGTACTGTTTTGTGAAATTTCATTACTTTTTCTCTATAAGAACAAACGCATAACAAATCTCAACCAATAGAAATAGACACTTAAAATTTAAATATATCATTTAAAATTTAAACTAAATATTGCATGAGGGTATGAAATGTAACCAGAGGTCCGCACGTGTAAATTGAATGAGTACCGTCTGTTATTAATTACCAACGATCTTACTCTTTTGCTCATGTGCTGCCCACGTGACTAGTAAACTGTACTGATTTTGTCTTGGTTCCGTGTAGGACCCACCCTTCTAATGAATGGATGGGATCTCGCATGCGTGTACCAGCTTGGCACACGTGATAATTTAGGTGGTTTATTGGCTCATATTCCAATCATAGAGATTAGAGGAGCTAAGCTTGCAATATTTCATTTAAGTGGGCCATTATAGATTCAATGTTATGATCATATAACACCCAATTGAATCTAGCCATTGGATGGAATTAATGAGCAACGCCTGTGGGCCCCACTTGTTTGTCATTACGTATAATGATTAGTGGATGCATTGAATTGTATTTTGTTATTGATTTCTCCATAAAAATGATCCACAACTCATGTTCAATGTTGCCAAACATTAGATTAATCTCAATCGTTGATCAACATCCATGATCCTGAAATAGTATATCATTGTCATCACAAAGTATTGAATCTGCTACTTTAACGGTTATAGGGCCCACCAAGACATGAGCTTATATATTTAAAAAAATGTTTTTTTTTAAAGTTCAATTGAAGGGTAGAAAGATGATATTTAGTAAAGAACATTAAAGCAAATGAAAGATGAGATTTGATAGTGTGATTTAACATCTCTGTGGGTATTTAGAGAGACACTTAAACAAATCACAGCCATGAATTTCATTATTTATTTTATGTTCATGGCTCAATCGCATTCATCATTCTGGCATGTAACAATAATGCTAAAGAAATTAATATAAACCAAGTGATCATGAAAATGTATATGTTTACTCTACATCTCACTTCATGAATGGTTGGGATCCTTCCCACAAACAACATGTGTGTTCTGGCAGAAAATCACAGCCTCCCATCCATGGTGTTACAAAGGAGTGTTCAAATGCACCTAAATCGACAGGAAACCATCTTCCATATGCATCCAAGTCATCCATCCGAAAGGTTAGCCCCAGCTAGTAGATCACTTGGAGAAAAAAAATCTAGACCTTCATTTTTTTCAGTACTGTGTGGCCCACCTGATAATCAAATCGGCCTGATGTGTTAGCTGGGAAAATCTCCAAGCTAGGGTCCACTTAAAGGACAGTTGGATTCTGTGATGCATGATACATTGGAACTAATGAAGAAGGTGGATGTAGGTGTATGTGAACAATCCTTATGGTACGTACTGCAAACCGATTTCAGAGCAGTTGTGCATTTACAGTTCTGCTCTAGAAGAAACTAAAGAGATTGAAATTGGTGAATAAGGGAGAGAGAGAGAGAGAGAGAGAGAGAGAGAGAGAGAGAGAGAGAGAGAGAGAGAGCGAGATGACCATGATTAACAAAGAAATTGGGGTTAGGGTTTAATCTCCCCCCTTCTCTTCTTATTTATGAAAATTAAAAAGCTACTTAATACATTTGTACCTACTCTAATACTTTTCATCTACTCTCTCTTTTTGCTAGTGGAATATATATGATCAATATCCATACTATTTTGGGCCCATGCCATCTGCCCATCAATTCCTCCTTTTAACAGAAATGAAGCTCCCCACATGAGTATCCATTAAAAGACTTACGATATATGAATCCCCAACTTTTCCTTCATATTCTACTTTCACAAAACGTCTTTCTTGATCACTGTAAACCACCTTTAAAACCATCTCTCCATCTGAACTATCCCTTCTCCCATACCACTTCCTGATTCTGACTTCTTTATTCACAAATAGAAACTGATTCTCAACTTTTTTAGTCCAAGATTCCTTCACATTATAATCATTCATTATCCAAATATCGTTCCATTTGGAATCATACCGATCAAAATTAAATATAGTAAGACACTTATTATAAACTATCAAACGCATGCAAGAACAAACCATACTTGGGCCGAATTCTACCGGCTGTGGGACCACATGAAACTTCTCATCCCTCACATCCCATGCTACAATCAGTTCTGGATAATCCTGTCTGAATAAACGCATAGTCATCCAATGAAGAATACCATTAACATTTACGGGTCTTGAATGAATCTTATGATGTGGGATTAATAGATAAGGGACCCTTTCTATACTTCTCCATACATCCGACCCGAGTGTGTAGACCTCAACCTCGGGTAGGATATTTAAGCAATTCTTTACTCTTTTATATATCATTCGTATCACCTTGTATTCATTATTTATTGCATCGAAACTAAATCCAGATATAAATTGAGCAACATTCATGTCTTGTGCTGACTCTGGCAATGTAAAATAATCTCCGGTGACCGGATTACATACACATATGGGATTATTGGTCCGAATCTCACATAAACATAACAAGCCATTGCAAGATAATATGGTACCGACGTCGAAGCCTAAATTAAAGTGTATGCCGATTGGATCTGTCGATATCATATCAAGAGTGTGATCTTGACTGTCGTTGAAATTGAAATCGATGAGACATAGTTTGGATGGCTTATCTAAGAAGGAGCTTGGGTCCAAGACAAGGCAAGGGAGATCAACTTGGTTTGCTCGAGTTAGGTGCAAGTTAGCAAAGTAAGGATCGTGGAGGACTATGTTGCGCCATGTTGTGCATACACCTATGCATTGAAAGAGAGCTTTAAGAGAGAGTCTAGAGAGAATGTTTACCATGATAGTGTCTGGTAGCTTCTCCATTGAAAATGAGATAACTTTCTTTCTTGAAAATTGAAGAGTTTTTTTTTTCTTTTTTTCTTTTTTTCAGAGAGAGAGACGTATGTATATCAGTATACATAGTTTGGGACGCGGATTTCCTGCGAAAGACTTTGGCAGGAAGTTCCTGCGCTGGGAACCCAGGTGGGGCCCACTGTGATGTTTGTGAGAAATCCTACCCATCCATCTGTTTTTTGAGTTCAATTCAGGACACGAAGCCAAAAATGAATTGTTTCCAGAGCTCAAGTGGGCCGAAAACATGTTAATTGAACGTCCACAGTTGAAATATTCGTGGGCCACAGAAGTTTTGAATCTTGCTAATATTTGTGATTTCAGTTCATCCCAGTAAGAATGAAGTTAATAACGGAATGGATGGCTTGTAAACATCACTGTCAAACCCAGGTAGATTTTAACAGTATGGCCCACTTGAGCTTTGGATACGGTTCATTTTTGACATCATGTCATGAAATAAACTCAAAAAATGGATGGAAGGGGAGGATTTCTCACAAACATCACACACTCACACCATGGTGGGATTTCACCACCTTTGGGTACTCAACCCTCAACCAGGTGAAATCCGCGTCCTATAGTGTGTGTTGAAGGAACTGAAAATTCTAATTTCTTCGCTTCTTATTGATCCACGTAATTTCCAATTATTCCAGTTAACCAGATACGCCGGATTTCTCTCTTCCATAAATTTCCAGTTAACCAGATACGCCGGATTTCTCTCTTGAATAAATTGCAAACTACATTTCACAACTTTTAACGTGTGAAACATTTATGGGCCAAACATGATTTTTGTGCCAGATCTACTCCCTTCATCAGTCTAGAGCATGAGCCCAAAAATGAGATTACACTACACAACTTTTAACGTGTGACACATTTATGGGTCCTATCACGATTTTTGCGCTAAATCTACACCGTCCATTAGTTTTCCATATAATTCTAAAGCATGAGCCCAAAAATGAGATTACACTACACAACTTTTAACATGTGAAACATTTATGGGTCCTACCATGTTTTTGGTGCTAGATCTACACCGTCCATCAGTTTTTCCATATAATTCTAAAGCATGAGCCCAAAAATGAGATTGCACTACATAACTTTTACCGTGTGAAACATTTATGGGTCCTACCATGTTTTTTGTGCTAGATCTACACCGTCCATCAGTTTTTCCATATAATTCTGGAGCATGAGCCCAAAAATGAGATTACACTACATAACTTTTAACTTGTTAAACATTTATGGGTCCTAACATGTTTTTTGTGCTAGATCTACGCCATCCATCAGTTTTTCCATATAATTCTAGAGCATGAGCCCAAAAGTGAAATTACACTACACAACTTTTAACGTGTGAAACATTTATGGATCCATCAGTTTTTCCATATAATTCTAGAGCATATCCAAACTATAACACCGTGAAGATTATTTTCACCTTACCTGTTCATAAGATCACACGTACCTGAATGAAGTTAAAATACAAATATCAGTTTGATCAAAGCCTTGTGTGGCCCTAAGAACCTGTTCAAGGGTAACATCATTTCCTACTGTCTTCGGTGGTGTGGCCCACTTTAGCTTTTGATCTTCTTATTATTATTATTTTTTTAGATTCGTATCTTATAATGATTTGAAAAATAGATGGACGGTGTGGATTTAAGAAATACATCATCGGAGAAATTTCACACTTCAAGAAATTAAGTTGCTTGCTGTGTGGTGCAGGGAGCGGATTCGGTAGTTTTTATTTACAATGCAATCTGTTGGTAAGTTCACAAAATTCTGAATAAAGGTAAAAAAAACAAATACCAATTTGATCCAAAACTTTCACGGGTATTTTCAGATAATAACGTGAAATTATCTGAAAAAACTGATGCACGGGTGGAAAAGAAACTCAAAGGTGTTGACATATGAAACTTACTTGAGACTCATCGTTACTAATGTATCATAAAGTGTTGACTTGTGGAACTAATTACTTAAGACTCATTATTACTGATGTATCATACTTACAATGTCCATTCATTTTTATTTTTAGTTTCCATACGATCTTATGGAATGAAACAAAAATCAAGTAAATCCAAGGCTCAAGTGGGTCACACGACCGAAACAGTAGAAATTATGTCCTTGTTGTTGAAAACTTTTTGAGACTATAGAAGGATCAAGATGATAGTTGTGTTTTCCTTCCATCCAGTTCCTTGTGACCTTATGAAGAGGTTAGATGGCAAATAAATGATCTCTTAGTGAACACTGAGAAGGTTCCATCGGTGGTTGTTCAATCACCGCTGCTTTTGTGGCGTAGTCCACTTGAGCTTTGGATGTGCCTCATTTTTTGTCTTATGCTTTAGAATGATCTTTGAATATTTATGGACAGTGTGGATCTATAATATAAATGATTGTGGGGCCAAAGAAGTTTCTTAAGTTTAAAATTAAAAAGTAACGTTGTGTGACACACAATCTATTTGAGAGAGAATTCCTGCTTATCTTGTTAGCTAGAGTCATCAGCTATTAGCGTGGCACAATGAGAAGCAACGGCACTGAATTTTTCTGTCTTCAACGAAATCGGATTGTGTGCTGAGTTACACAGTATGCTTTTATCTATCTGAGTAAACTCAGCTGGGCCCACCATCAATGTATGTGTTTTATCCACTCCGTCCATTCGTTTTTTCTGATCATTTACGGAGTTGAGCCCAAAATTTAGTAATATCCAAAGCTAAAGTGGATCATAGAAACAGTGAGAATAATGATTTCCACAGTTGAAACCATTCTAGGCCCCAAAGTGATGTTGATTTGTCATCCAAACTGTTCATAAGATCATAAAGATATGGATGAAGGGAAAACACAAATATAAACTTGATCCAAAACTTCTATGGCCCCCAAGAATTTTTCGACGGTAGATGCTCAATTCACACTGTTTCCTGTGGTGTGGCCCATTTAAGCTTTGGATATGCTTTTTGTTTTTAGATCAAATACTAAAATTATCTGGTAAAATGGATGAACGGAAGGGGAAGGGATAAAATACGTAAATCATGGTGAACCTCACAGAGTTTACTCAGTACGCAATCTGTTTCAGAAAAATATACGTGGCCCACCATGATATATGTGTTTTATCCATCCCGTCCATCCAATTTTACAACTCAATTTAAGGCATGCACAAAAAGAGGTAGATCTGAATCTAAGGTGTACCACACAATTAGAAATATAGGTAATTGTACTCTCACTAAAAAAAATAAAAAAAAAATAAAAAAATAAAAAAAAAAAAAACAAACTTCTTATGCTATAAAAGTTTAACTTTCACTATCAGTGTCATGCACGACCAACATCCCAGCCGTGCAAAATGGCTCAGCTACGATGAAATCAGGCTGGTTCCCGGTCAAACTTGTACTTCAAGTTAAACCATCAATTGGTCTGCTCAGTTGATGGCCCATTTAATAAATGGATAGTCCTGATTTTCATCACAGGTAATCTTCACGCCCATGTCCTCAGGATGTTTATAATCCCAACCAATCCATTTATTAGATGAGCCCCACCAGCATGAAGAAGCATCCAAAACTCAACCCTTGGGCTCGGTTGTCAGGCACATGCCACACTTGAGCAAAGTCGATGCTTGATATAGGCGCATCGAGGAATCAACATGTGAGTAGTGAGGTCCTCTTAATTCAGTGAGTATAAAGGGATTCCTCTATTTTCATAGATAAAGAAAAAAAAAAGAAAAAAGATCTTTTTGTGTTTTTTATGGCAAGGCAGTAGAAAATAAAACCTAACATTTCCTTTCCTTTTCATTTTGATTTTCTCACTTCTTGATCATAAGATAAGATAGACATCGGCTTTATCTCACCATGCGGAAAATTTAAACTCACATTAAATCAACTAAATTTGGGACCTGTTGTTGTTGAAATTTGTGGCTTTTTGAAAAATCAAAATATTCAAAAAATTTGGGATTTCCATTTTGCCACCAAAACGCTTTTTAGAAATTTCAAATGAAAAGTGTGGTGTATGCCTTTGTCCCACATCAAAAATGAAAAGAGAAAAATAGTGGTTTATGTGTGGAGGTGTGTATAGTATTCTTACTTAGAGCTTTGGAGATTGAGACGATCAGGTTGTGTATTCCAATGTGTAGCACTGAAACGCACGCACACGTGCGCGCTCGGGCACGGGCGTGGGCAGTGTTGCTACAGTGGCACTAGTTGATGCACTTTGCAAACAGACGGGCTATGATGATCCAACGATCAGATCTTTCGATCCGATGACCAGAAATGGCTCAAATTAATGATCAATGGTTAGAAACATTTTTCAAACGTTCTAAACCATTTATGGTCACCTAGCAACAATCCACTCCCTGGTGCCTATATAAATACATCATCTGTTTAAGTCTGCCAAAAGATCTGCTGCATTGAATTATTCATAAGTGGACCTTTCATGATTGTTGCACACAAGATCTAGACAAGCTTGTCTTATCCTGAAAGCAATTCGCCTGTAATCCATCAGTAATTGATAAGGGGGCGAATCACGCTTTAAGAACAGCGTAAATTTTACGTGATTTAGCCCGATGAAATGAAAATAATTAACTTTATTTTATTTTTTATTTTTCAGTATTTTCAACAGATTTTTCCAACAGTTGTCACTATGTAAGGTTCCTAAAATAAAATCAGATTGTTTGATCGATCCTAGCCTCAAATTTGTGTACAGTTGTTTGTTGCTATATGACCATGTGATGCATTTAATTTGTAACCGTTACATAAAAATATGTATTGATCAAATAGTCCCATTGGCAAAATTGTATGACCCTTTTTTTCTTCTTCAAGTGTCTGTGTATCAACTGGCGATGGCAGCCTTATTTCAGCAAAGAAATGCCTATCATTTTTTATTTTTTATTATAACCAAAACACCAAAAACTAATTCAACCCATGTTAGAAATAAACACCCGTGACCAAATCCAACACAAATGCAACCATCTTACCACGTTTATTCCAAACAAAACCTAAGATAACCAACCATTCCAAACTAATTCAACCCCAACAACTCGAATGCAGCCAATGTCTTTCAACCTTCCGGCAACTTTGAATGCATCAGCAGAATATACATCCACTTCCACCTCCAGCTGCCAAATAGACCTATATATGGAAGTGAAAATCTACATAAATTCCTCAATATATATTAATCATAGGAAGAACACTTTAAAACAAAAGAAGAAATGATTCAGGTTCCTATACATAATAATCTAAACCCTAGTTGTTGGGCCTATGCATACCTTTGTAATATTGATTTATATCACTCAACTGGTTAGACCATAATAAGATAATATATTATTAGGCAAAACAAGAAAAAGAAAAAAGAGCTATGGAGCTTAGACATTAAAAATGTAAAACTCACCTTCATTTACAACTAGGCCTGTTGTTGGGACGGTTTGAATTTGAATACATGTATGACACAATAACACGGTTACCATACTTGATAAAAGGAATTCATAGTGGGCCCTACACATTGTGAAACTGTTTGAATTAAATAGGGACCGTTTAGACTAGATGGGCCCCTACATGTTGCACTGTTGGAATTAATTGGACCAAGTTACGGCGTTTAAATATCATGAGGGGCCTGTAAAAATCAAGGGGTGGATATCTCTCTTCCAACAGTTTTCTTTAGTGTGGCCCACTAGAATCACAAGTCAGCCTAATTTTTTTTTATCTAATGGCTGGAGTGAATGTTGCATGAACATCGCAGTGGGCCCCATCAAAATCAACAGCAGCATCCCCTCCTTTTTTTTTCAACTACAGAACTATGTACGAGTGGAGAGCCGGAACTTGATTTTTTGGCGGAGCCCACGATGATGTGCATGCAAATTTCACTATGACAATTAGATGGGTAATTTCATTTCACGTGAAAAAGTACTGTAGTCACCCGCCAACTTGCATGAGAGAAGTGATAAAAGAAGATGTGTGTGTGTGTGTGTGTATTGCGATCTACATCCAAACGTACCCAACCCAAAAGTTCATCTTACCGTAAAATCACCATCTTCATCATCATCTTGTGATCTTAGTCAATCCGTCTGCTCTTGGTAGACGGTGACGTCCTGTCATGTTCTTCATCTTAATGAGTGGCGTTCTCATCATCACTATCAGTAGCGAAAATAGGTTCCAACAGCAATAGATCTTCATTGAAATTTCACACATTAATCATCCTAGTCTTGGCATGCAGCGTTGTCCCGTCGTCATCTTTGTTTTCATCATCACCTTCGATTGATGTTCTTGATGACTCGACCATTTTCTCAATATCTAGCACACGACCCAGAAGCATGTGCTAGATAAGAAAATAGGAAGACTTAGAATTCTTAAAGGGATGGTCAAGCAAAGCCTCAGTGGTCAGCCTCTTCAACGAATCTTGTGTTAGGCAAGAACCAACTAAATCTTTGAAAGCCTGGAAAAAATCTTTTCTGGTGCTTCCGTCATCCTCGTAATATGCAAAACTCAGATGGTTTGGGATTCTCATCCCCAATGCTTAAGAGGACGGGCGATGGGAGAGCAGCGGGCAGCCATGTGCCAGCTCCAATGCAGTGATGCTGAAAATCCATATGTCTGACATGACGTCGTTAGACATGAACCTGTCTTCAACCGTTGAGTATATAACTTCTGGTGTCATCCAGTACGGCATCCCATTGAGGTCGTTGAATGACGAGAGAAACGATACGGAGTAGGATGATATCTCTTGATAATGGGCTGCAGATTCGCCAAAATAGGCAAGCTTGACAGAGCCATTGGAATCAAAGAAGATATTATCTGCCTTGATATCACGGTGGACAACGCCCTCGCTATGGAGGTAGGAAAGCGCACGTAGGGTTTCTTTTAAGATAATAGAGATGTATGTCTCAGAAATGCCCTTAGGAAAAGAAGAGGAGATGGAGCGAAGTGAGTGATAGGACATGAATGGCATAACCACCCAAATTTTGTTATCGACTCTAAAGAAGCAGTTGGGTTTTAAGAAATTGGTATAAGAGAGGTAATCAATCGTCCAGGAACATAAATCGATATCTTCCTTCTTGTCTGTGATCTTTCCATTGAAGGCCTTGATCACGACCACCGATTTGAGATTCAAGCAGGTGGCCTTGTAGACGATGGTGCTGACGCCAGTGTTGATCTGTTGGAAGATAAGATAACCGTTGCAGTTGAGAGAATAGGCCATGAAGGAGTTGTCGGCTCTTGTGTTGTTAGAGAGAGAGAGAGAGTTAGAAAGAGAGGGATTTAAGGTCACGTGTCATCTGAGGTTTCATTTTTTTTTCTTTTAGAAACAAAGCCCAAAGGAGGATCTAAAGCACTAAGATCCTCATCCTAGTCATAAAATGTATTAAAAACATAAGCATTACGATCCTCATTCCTCTAAATGCATATGTATGATTACGTGCCACAAGTTAATAACAAAAGTCGCCAAAGGCATTGTGACAAAAGATATTTTCAAAAGCATTGAACCCATAGTGATGACATATGGCAGCTTTTTATTGGTACAGGTCGGTTAGCTAAAAATGGGTGTAAACAGATGGAATATCAATGGTTAAAATTATTCGACTATCTCAACAAGAGGCCCAAAATCAGCAACAAATGGTGGCAATCCAATGTCGCAACACAGGCAAAACGAACCTTTTATTTATTTTTATTTTTTTAAAGAAAAATTATTCTTAGAGAATATCATAAAACCATACATTCGGGCAGACCGTCGCCAAAAAATAACCGGCAAGGACTAGCTATCACAGATATAACCTATTTAACAGCGCAAAACTAACCAGTTTAACTGTCTCTCGCACGTATATAAAAAGAAGCCCGCATGTCCATGTAACCAAAAAAAAAAACCACGATATAAACGTCTTCCCTTCCTGTATCTTCTTCTCTTCACCAAATCTCTTTCTAGATCAAACAACCAAAAATCAAGAATTAAGAACACAAGATACTAAATCTCTCTCTCTCTCTCTCTCTCTCTCTCTCTCTCTCTAACAACACAAGAACCAAGAACTCCTCCATGGCTTATCCTCTCCAACCGTAACAGTTATCTTATCCTCCAACAAATCAGCACTGGTGTCAGCACCATCGTCTACAAGGCCACCTGCTCGAATCTCAAATCAGTGGTCGCAATCAAGGCCTTCAATGGAGAAATCACAGACAAGAAGAAAAAAGATATCGATTTATGTTCCTGGACGATTGGCTACCTCTCCCACACCAACCTCTTAAAACCCCACTGCTCCTTCAGAGTCGATAACAAAATCCGGGTGGTTATGTTATTCATATCCTATGGCTCACTTCACTCTATCTCCTCCTCTTTTCCTAAAAGCCTTCCTGAGACATGCATTTCTATTATCTTAAAAGAAACCCTACGTGCCTTCTCCTACCTCCACAACAAGGACGTTATCCACCGTGATATCAAGGCAAGTAACATCTTCTTTGATTCCAATGGCTCTGTCAAGCTTGCCTATTTTGGTAAATCTGCAGCCCACTACTAAGAAATATCATCTTACACTTTATCGTCTCTCTCATCATTCATCGACCTCAATGGGATGTCGTACTGGATGGCACCAGAAGTTATACAATCAACGATTGAAGACAGGTTCATGTCTTACGACGTCATGTCAGACATATGGATTTTCGACATCACTGCATTGAAGCTGACACATAGCTGTCCGCCGCTCTCCAACCGCCCGCCCTCTCAAGCATTAGGGATGAGAATCCCAAACCATCTGAGTCTTGCATACCACGAAGACAACGGAAGCACCGAAAAAAATCTCCAAGGCTTTCAAAGATTTAATTGGTTCTTGCCTAGCACAAGATCCGTTAAAGAGGCTGACCACTGAGGCCTTGCTCGACCATCCCTTCAAGAATTCTAAGCCTTCCGATTTTCTCATCTAGCACATGCTTCTAGGTCGTGTGCTAGATATTGAGAAAATGGTTGAGTCGTCAAAAACTCATCCCTTCAAGAATTCTAAGCCTTCCGATTTTCTCATCCAGCACATGCTTCTGAGTCGTGTACTAGATATTGAGAAAATGGTCGAGTAGTCAGGAGCATCAATTGAAGGAGATGATGAAAACGAAGATGACGACGGGACCACTGCATGTCGAGACTATGAGAATTAATGAGTGGAATTTCAATGAAGATCTATTGTTGTTGGAACTTATTTTCGCTACTGATAGTGATGATGAGAACGTCACTCATCAAGATAACAAACATGACAGGACGTCACCGCCTACCAAGAGCGAACGAATTGACTAAGATCACAAGATGATGATGAAGATAGTGATTTTACGGTAAGATGATCTTTTGGGTTAGGTACGTTTAGATGTGTGTGTGTGTGTGTGTGTGTGTGTGTATTCCTTTTATCACTTTTCTCATGCAAGTTGGCAGGTGACTACAGTAATTGTTACACGTGAAATGGAATTACACATCTAATTGTCACAGTGAAATTTGCATGCACATCATCGTGGGCCCTGCCAAGTTCCGGCTCTCCACTTGTACATAGTTTTGTAGTTTTAAAAAATGGAGGGGATGCTGCTGTTGATTTTGACGAGGCCCACTGCGATATTCATGCAACATTCACTCCAGCCATTAGATTAAAAATTAAAAAAAATAAAAAATAAAAAGGCTGACCTGTGATTCTGGTGGGCCCCAATAAAGAAAAATGTTGGAAGAGAGATATCCACCCCTTGATTTAAACGGTGTAACTTGGTCCAAATAATTCCAACAGTGCAACATGTAGGGGCCCATCTAGTCTAAACAGTCCCCATTTAATCCAAACAGTTTCACGTGTAGGGCCCACTATGGATTCCATTTATCAAGCATGGTAACCGTGTTATTGTGTCATACATGTATTCAAATTCAAACCATCCAAACAATATGCCTAGTTGTAAATGAACGTGAGTTTTATATTTTTGATGTCTGAGCTCCATAGCTCTTTTTTTCTTTTCATTTTTTGCCTAATAATATATTATCTTATTAAGGTAGGAGTTTTGGTCTAACCAGTTGGGTGATATAAATCAATATTACAAAGGCATGTATAGGCCCAACAACTAGGGTTTAGATTATTATGTACAGAAACCTGAACCATTTCTTCTTTTGTTTTAAAATGTTCCTCCTATGATCAGTATATATTGAGGAATTTATGTAGAATTTCACTTCCATATATAGGTCTATTTGGCAGCTGGAGGTGGAAGTGGATGTATATTTTGCTAATGCATTCAAAGTTGTCGGAAGGTTGAAAGACATTGGCTGCATTCGAGTAATTGGGGTTGAATTAGTTTGGAATGGTTGGTTATCTTAGATTTTGTTTGGAATAAACATGGTAAAATGGTTGCATTTGTGTTGGATTTGCTCACAGGTGTTTATTTCTAACATGGGTTGAATTAGTTTTTGGTGTTTTGGTTATAATAAAAAAATAAAAAATGATAGGCATTTCTTTGCTGAAATAGGGCTGCCATCGCCAGTTGATACACAGACACTTTGAAGAAGAAAAAAAGGGTCATATTCATTGCGTCTTTTGATTATCTGCCATTGCCTGTGACCTGCATCATTGCGTCTTTTTTTAGCTACGTAAAAATTGTACAAGAGGAGAACTTCAATACTTTGACAAAGTGTGATGGATGGTATACAAGCACTTTCAAATTTCTTAAAAATCGAATACCTGGCATACAAGAAATTCAAATTAAACTATCCAAATAAAATATTCCAGTTCAGTTGTATCATTAACCAGAAAAAAAAAAGATTATTTTGATTATCTGACCAATGAATTCGTGGACATTGACTGGGTGGTTAAAAATGAAATACATACAATGGTAACTAAGAATCAATTCTAAGGAAGCATAAATGATGAGAAAAATACCCTTTCAGAGAAATAGACATCAGGATTCTCTATTCCCAATGCTAGAAAATGCTTACCAATCCAGCAATCTTTTTTTATCATTGAGGCTGGATTAGAGTTCAGTCTCAACATGCATCTTTTATGAAAGTACAATGTACCGGAGTAGAAAGAAAACACAGAGAAGTAATAGAGAAGTATATGTTACATCTAGTAAAAAGATCCATATTAACCATGTTTAAAAGAAGAGCACTCACATTCTTCAAGGTTTGTTGTTGAACAAAATCTAGACATTGTTTCACAAGCTGCACCAGATCGAAATTTTTTGAAGCATGGAAGTTGTTTTCACCAATTAAAAAGAAAAAAAAAAAAAGAAATATTTACCTTCTTATTTATTTCCAGCCCAAGAAAATTCATACCGATACATCTCCTAGCCACTTTAAACATAAACAAACCATTTCCTGCATTAAAACATGATGTTAGTCAGGAACTTGGAATTAGATACAACAGGAAAAGACTTGAATAATTTGCAACAGGATTTTAAGACCATCGGCTATGAAATTAAATAAATTACTGAAGGAACAACTTATTGAAAGAAAAAGATCAATGGTTTAAATGACACACATGCAATTCTGATTAAAGTCTAAGGAAAATACCACAGAAGAAATCTTGTGGCCACAACAATCATGTACATAATAAGACCCATGGTTAATCTTCCTAAGAATACATTGAGGGTGCTTTTGGATGCATTATCAAATCAAATTGCAATTATCATTGTACTAAGGTTGAAAAAAATATATATATGTAGTTAATCCTATAACATATGTTAAATGACAAATCTATAGTTACTACCACAACCACTCAAAATTTATTTGTTGATAACTCAATAAATTTCTTGCAGCTACTGCACATGAAACTCAAAAGCAAAGGCAACTGAGTTCTTTTTCTTGGGAATGAATTGCATTCGGCAGTATGAGCTGGAGGGAATGAATTGAATAATTGATCTCCACTGTCATCTTATTTACCAAATAAAAAATAAAAAATGGGGCACCTGAATGACCAGAATTAATAATGGCGCTTCTCTTACCATTGCTAGTACTTGCCCTGATAGATCAATTCATATAAAAATTTCAGATTCAACAATAAAATAAACCAGTGCCTGCACAAGTCATCACTTTTATATTGAACGAAGGGAAACGGAGTTAATAGAAATTAGAATACCTTCAAATGGGCAGCAGCCTTGTCATTGTCAGTAAACACTCCAGTTCACTCCACACCAACAATGATTTCCTCAGATTTCAGAACTTTCAAAACTTCAAAACAACAACATAATCTCATCATCTTTGATTCCAAACAAGCTAAATGAAACAACAACAAAGACCAAACCAAGTTCACTGTATCCTATTCATACAAAAGAAAAGACAAAAATGAGAAATCAATAGTTTTTTTTTAATTCAATCAGTAGTTATATTACAAAGGAGGTAGATACAAACATTCAGGCAGGGTCTCACAAGAAGCAAGGGCCCCACCTATCATTTGCACTCAAATACAATACCCAGCCCAAACTCTACAAGAAGAAAGCCCTACAATCGGTGTTTCCTAATGATCCCGATCCCAACATTGTCAAGGTTTTTTCTTTTCTTTTCATACAACAATGCCCAACCTCAGATAACCAAAATCAAAGGAAACAAAGAAATACATCACATAACATCAACAGTTTGGATCACCAAGGCATAACTCCTGCTTGGATGGAATAGACATATCAGCTCAATACACTATTCTAGCCTACAAAGTTGAAGATCACCTCTCATGGAAGAAATTAAAGCATTTCTTCAAACAATTGGCATGTAGATTTCTATATAAAAATTAATTGAAAATTTTACAGAACTATAAATGCAACAATATGCATTTAGGAGGTTTGCTAATTCCACACATGTGGAGAGCGTTGTCCCTGTCCGTCCATACTCAGCCACAATTGTGTGCTTGATCAGATTTTTCCACCAGTTAGGCTACATTGTCAAGATTTCTGGCATAAAACAAAAGTCAGGAACTCAGTTTCCAAAAATATAATTTTTTATGGATCCTCCCAACATCTTAGACTCTCATTTAATAGGAGAGGCAACTAACATTACCAGAAAACATGCTTCTTTAAAAGGCAACACCCCCATCACCTTGTCTATGGCATATATTAATTATTAAGTCAAATTAAACTAACTAAATTGTGGAACTGACAGTCAATAAGTCACATCCTACAATCAGATTGGTCGAATAATCCTGACCTTTGAAAATGGATACTTGTATGCCACGTATGCAATTTCTAAGTGCCTGCCTATCATCCATTACACTCTACAAAAGTATCAAAGTTTTTCTCTGCAACACTCATCAGAAAGGAAGCCGTGACACCAATGGATGCTAAGCAGAAAAACAGTTAATCAAAAAGGAAAAATAAAGAATTTAGATGACCATATATGATCCATAACAGAGCCCAATATGCAATTATCATAAACACCACTAGTGACTCTCCATTTCATGAAACAACCATTTAAAGACATCCAAATGCAGAATTCAAATCACAAATCATAAACTTATAAAACTAAGTTTAAAATAAAGAAATTCATGAGCTGTTCACATATGCCAGTGATGCTTTTCCCATTAGACCTCTGCATTTGACCAGCATTCTCATTGGATTTCTGCATTGAGAAAATAAGATTACAAGTTATTGTTGCTTGATTTCTATTGATGATTGAGGGAATCAAAAGAAAACCCAAAGCAGGTATTGATGAAGACCCAAGAAACTGATATTAATCAAAACCCAAAAATTGATTAGATAGAAATTGAAAGGAAACCCAGAATACAAATCAATAGAAAATGAAAAGAAAACCCAAAATAGATATTGATGAATTAAAAATCAGGCCTATCAGACATGTACACATTTTTACACACAACTTGCCACAAGAATGTATGGCAGACTTGTACAATATCACCATACATGAGCATGGTTTATAAAATCAGGCCTATCAGACCATCCTAAATGCTCAATCAGAACAGGGCCCAAGGACCTGCCTTTTTTCCTCAAATCAAGCAGCTAGGACTGTCCAATTGGACTGATCTTTGGTCATGGCCCATTACAGTGTGGATTGCAGAATGGATGGTCCCGATCATGTAAAAAAATTTGCCACGTTTCCCATGGGAATTTGTGTGCAGAAAAATGTATAGGAAGTCATGGCATTTAGCATTTATACTCTTTATGTAAATACCAATTTGAAACTATAACTAAATTAGCACTAGACTCCACTGCCGAATGAGGGCCAAGGATTCTACATTGAATGCTTTTCCAAACGAGAGACATGGTATAGAGCTACAGAATAAAGAGCTTACCAGGTCAACCGACCATAGAAACAGAAATTCCAAAGATAAAATTAGAATTTGAAAGACAAACAATGGGATCCACAATTTTTTCTCTTCCAATCCGGGAAACACTCTAAAATTCCAATCATCAAGAGTCATAGATTGCTGGAGTATCAAATAACTCCTTGTATTATTAATGTAAATTAAATGCTAATTGAGGTCTACAAGGGCTGTTTAGAAATAAAACAATGAGAAATCTACAAACTACCACCAAATATGACAAAAATACGAGCCGCCACCAAAGATAAACAACAATATCTTTCTGAAACAAAATCAAACAAGTCTCATAAGCGATTCTCAAACAATAGATCCACAGGCATCACTTCAGGGCCTGTTCAGATTGGTGGAGAACAAGATTCACCAGAAAAAATAAATTGATTTCCTCTTATGCAATGGTTCCCCTCGTTTGTGGAAGCCCAAAGCAGTGATGATATCGGTTTTCATTCCTCAAAGAAGGGACATTTCCTTTTCCTCCCGAAAACCTAAGAAATGGAATCAAATCAACGGATGAGAATCAAATCTCCAAGTCCCTAAACCCCTCCTCATACCATTTTGGCACAAAAACCCCTAAATCTAGTTCCAAAAACAACTTTCAATCCTAAAAAATACCATAAAAACTGGAAAATCCCTAAAAATACGGACCATTTTGCCCTGCATGGCTTTAAGGGTTGATTCATGGAGTTGGATAAAGTCCGGATGTATCAACGCACCTGAGCAAAGAAGAAATTGCAATCGGACGAAAGCTGCGGCTGGTGGATGAGCCGAGACAGTGACGAGGGTTGGATAAAGGGGTTTCGAAAACCCTGGCACAGGGTCTGCTCGCAAACCAATGGTGGGTTTGCAGCGAAAGGGGGTTTTCAAAACCCTAGCGAGAGAGAGAGAGGTTGGGAAACAGAGGGGAATGAGGCCAAGAGACAGAGAGATCGAGAGAGGGCGAGGGAAAGGGAGAGGCTGAGTGCGAGAGAGAGAAGGTGAGGAAGCGTGGGAGATGGAGAGATGGCGAGGGAAAGGGAGAGGCTGAGTGCGCGAGAGAGAGAGAGAGAGAGGGGGTGTGGTGGTGTTGTGGGGGGTGGTTTGTGGTTTGGGTTTTGGTTTTGAGAGATAGGCGCGGGGAGGGGGTTGGGGGTTGTTTGGGTTTGGTTTTGGGAGTTAGGCGCGCGCGGGAAGACTTGCGTGGACGGTTTGGGTTTCGCGGGTGACGGACGGCACGTTCAATGCTTACTTTTAGCACTCGTGCGGCCACCATGATATATGTTATTTATCCACTCCGTCCATTCATTTTACCAGATCATTTTAACAGTTGATTCAAAAAAAAAAAAAATCAAATCTAAGTTGTAAGTGGACCATATAATATATTAACGATAGAAATTTATTTTTAATTATTTCTTATGGTGTGGCCAACTAGACCTTCAATTTTACTTTTTTAAATTATCTATTGAAATTATATATCAAAATTAATGGGTGACTTAGATAAAATACATATATACAAACGGGCCATGGAGCCTCTTGAGCATAATTAATCTCTAAAAAGTAAATTTTAGCTACGGATTAAATTTGTAGCATACTTGTTATGATTTATATACCTAACCAAAAACTTTCAAAGTCATTTGCTCAATTTTTTTGTAGTGAAGTGTACATTCTGTATTTCTAATTCGTATTTTTCAAAAAAGGACCTATGAAATTGTGCTCAAACACACACTTAGAGTTTGTTTGATTTTTCAATTACGTGATAAATGCATAATGATTATTTCCTTAGGTATTTACCACACTCTTCCCTATATTTGATTTAACCGCTAACATTTTAGATGAAAAAATCGTGAATGCTGCAAAATAATTGTGAGTCTCACTGTGATGCATGTCACTTATCCACACCGTTCATTCATTATGTTATATGAATTTATGGCATGAACCTCATTTTTGGGACCACATGAAACTTCTCATCCCTCACATCCCATGCTACAATCAGTTCTGGATAATCCTGCCTGAATAAACGCATAGTCATCCAATGAAGAATACCATTAACATTTACGGGTCTTGAATGATTCTTATGATGTGGGATTAATAGATAAGGGACCCTTTCTATACTTCTCCATACATCCGACCCGAGTGTGTAGACCTCAACCTCGGGTAGGATATTTAAGCAATTCTTTACTCTTTTATATTTCATACGTATCACCTTGTATTCATTATTTATTGCATCGAAACTAAATCCAGATATAAATTGAGCAACATTCATGTCTTATGCTGACTGTGGCAATGTAACATAATCTCCGGTGACCGGATTACATACACATATGGGATTATTGGTCCGAATCTCACATAAACATAACAAGCCATTGCAAGATAATATGGTACCAACGTCGAAGCCTAAATTAAAGTGTATGCCGATTGGATCTGTCGATATCATATCGAGAGTGTGATCTTGACTGTCGTTGAAATTGAAATCGATGAGACATAGTTTGGATGGCTTATCTAAGAAGGAGCTTGTGTCCAAGACAAGGCAAGGGAGATCAACTTGGTTTGCTCGAGTTAGGTGCAAGTTAGCAAAGTAAGGATCGTGGAGGACTATGTTGCGCCATGTTGTGCATACACCTATACATTGAAAGAGAGCTTTAAGAGAGAGTCTAGAGAGAATGTTTACCATGATAGTGTCTGGTAGCTTTTCCATTGAAAATGAGATAACTTTCTTTCTTGAAAATGGAAGAGCTTCTTTTTTTTTCTTTTCTTTTTTTAGAGAGAGACGTATGTATATCAGTATATATAGTTTGGGACGCGGATTTCCTGCGAAAGTCTTTGGCAGGAAGTTCCTGCGCTGGGAACCCAGGTGGGGCCCACTGTGATGTTTGTGAGAAATCCTACCCGTCCATCTGTTTTTTGAGTTCAATTCAGGACATGAAACCAAAAATGAACTGTTTCCAGAGCTCAAGTGGGCCGAAAACATGATAATCAAACGTCCACAGTTGAAATATTCGTGGGCCACAGAAGTTTTGAATCTTGCTAATATTTGTGATTTCAGTTCATCCCAGTAAGAATGAAGTTATTAACAGAATGGATGGCTTGTAAACATCACTGTCAAACCCAGGGAGATTTTAACAGTACGGCCCACTTGAGCTTTGGATACTGTTCATTTTTGGCATCATGTCCTGAAATGAACTCAAAAAATGAATGGAAGGGGAGGATTTCTCACAAACATCACACACTCACGCCATGGTGGGATTTCACCACCTTTGGGTACTCATCCCTCAACCAGGTGTTGAAACTCCCAAGAGTCTACCACCGGAGTAAGAGTAAGGACACCCCGTCGCAGGAACTTCTGCCAAAGCCTTTCTCAGGAAATCCGCGTCCTATAGTTTGTGTTGAAGGGACAGAAAATTCTAATTTCTTCGCTTCTTATTGATCCACGTAATTTCCAATTATTCCAATTAACCAGATACGCCGGATTTCTCTCTTTAATAAATTTCCAGTTAACCAGATACGCCAGATTTCTCCCTTGAATAAATTGCAAACTACATTTCACAACTTTTAACGTGTGAAACATTTATGGGGCCAGCCATGATTTTTGTGCCAGATCTACTCCCTTCATCAGTCTAGAGCATGAGCCCAAAAATGAGATTACACTACACAACTTTTAACGTGTGACACATTTATGGGTCCTACCATGTTTTTGGTGCTAGATCCACACCGTCCATCAGTTTTCCATATAATTCTAAAGCATGAGCCCAAAAATGAGATTACACTACACAACTTTTACCGTGTGAAACATTTATGGGTCCTACCATGTTTTTTGTGCTAGATCTACACCGTCCATCAGTTTTTCCCTATAATTCTGGACCATGAGCCCAAAAATGAGATTACACTACACAACTTTTAACTTGTGAAACATTTATGGGTCCTACCATGTTTTTTGTGCTAGATCGACGCCATCCATCAGTTTTTCCATATAATTTTAGAGCATAAGCCCAAAAGTGAAATTACACTACACAACTTTTAAGGTGTGAAACATTTATAGATCCAACGGCTTTTCCATATAATTCTAGAGCATATCCAAACTATACCACTGTGAAGATTTTTTTCACCTTACCTGTTCATAAGATCACACTTACCTGAATGAAATTAAAATACAAATATCAGTTTGATCAAAGCCTTGTGTGGCCCTAAGAACCTATTCAAGGGTAACATCATTTCCTACTGTCTTCAGTGGTGTGGTCCACTTTAGCTTTTGATCTTCTTATTATTTATTTTTTTTAGATTCGTATCTTATAATGATTTGAAAAATAGATGGACGGTGTGGATTTAAGAAATACATCATCCGATAAATTTCACACTTCAAGAAATTAAGTTGCTTGCTGTGTGGTGCAGGGAGCGGATTCGGTAGTTTTTATTTACAATGCAATCTGTTGGTAAGTTCACAAAATTCTGAATGAAGGTAAAAAAACAAATATCAATTTGATCCAAAACTTTCATGGGTATTTTCAGATAATAACGTGAAATTATTTGAAAAAACTGATGCACGGGTGGAAAAGAAACTCAAAGGTGTTGACACATGAAACTTACTTGAGACTCATCGTTACTAATGTATCATAAAGTGTTGACATGTGGAACTAATTACTTAAGACTCATTATTACTGATGTATCATACTTACAATGTCCATTCATTTTTATTTTTAGTTTCCATACGATCTTATGGAATGAAACAAAAATCAAGTAAATCCAAGGCTCAAGTGGGTCACACGACCGAAACAGTAGAAATTATGTCCTTGTTGTTGAAAACTTTTTGAGACTATAGAAGGATCAAGATGATAGTTGTGTTTTCCTTCCATCCAGTTCCTTGTGACCTTATGAAGAGGTTAGATGGCAAATAAATGATCTCTTAGTGAACACTGAGAAGGTTCCATCGGTGGTTGTTCAATCACCGCTGCTTTTGTGGCGTAGTCCACTTGAGCTTTGGATGTGCCTCATTTTTTGTCTTATGCTTTAGAATGATCTTTGAATATTTATGGACAGTGTGGATCTATAATATAAATGATTGTGGGGCCAAAGAAGTTTCTTAAGTTTAAAATTAAAAAGTAACGTTGTGTGACACACAATCTATTTGAGAGAGAATTCCTGCTTATCTTGTTAACTAGAGTCATCAGCTATTAGCGTGGCACAATGAGAAGCAACGGCACTGAATTTTTCTGTCTTCAACGAAATCGGATTGTGTGCTGAGTTACACAGTATGCTTTTATCTATCTGAGTAAACTCAGCTGGGCCCACCATCAATGTATGTGTTTTATCCACTCCGTCCATTCGTTTTTTCTGATCATTTACGGAGTTGAGCCCAAAATTTAGTAATATCCAAAGCTAAAGTGGATCATAGAAACAGTGAGAATAATGATTTCCACAGTTGAAACCATTCTAGGCCCCAAAGTGATGTTGATTTGTCATCCAAACTGTTCATAAGATCATAAAGATATGGATGAAGGGAAAACACAAATATAAACTTGATCCAAAACTTCTATGGCCCCCAAGAATTTTTCGACGGTAGATGCTCAATTCACACTGTTTCCTGTGGTGTGGCCCATTTAAGCTTTGGATATGCTTTTTGTTTTTAGATCAAATACTAAAATTATCTGGTAAAATGGATGAACGGAAGGGGAAGGGATAAAATACGTAAATCATGGTGAACCTCACAGAGTTTACTCAGTACGCAATCTGTTTCAGAAAAATATACGTGGCCCACCATGATATATGTGTTTTATCCATCCCGTCCATCCAATTTTACAACTCAATTTAAGGCATGCACAAAAAGAGGTAGATCTGAATCTAAGGTGTACCACACAATTAGAAATATAGGTAATTGTACTCTCACTAAAAAAATTTAAAAATAAAAAAATAAAAAAATAAAAAAAAACAAACTTCTTATGCTATAAAAGTTTAACTTTCACTATCAGTGTCATGCACGACCAACATCCCAGCCGTGCAAAATGGCTCAGCTACGATGAAATCAGGCTGGTTCCCGGTCAAACTTGTACTTCAAGTTAAACCATCAATTGGTCTGCTCAGTTGATGGCCCATTTAATAAATGGATAGTCCTGATTTTCATCACAGGTAATCTTCACGCCCATGTCCTCAGGATGTTTATAATCCCAACCAATCCATTTATTAGATGAGCCCCACCAGCATGAAGAAGCATCCAAAACTCACATTAAATCAACTAAATTTGGGACCTGTTGTTGTTGAAATTTGTGGTTTTTTGAAAAATCAAAATATTCAAAAATTTTGGGATTTTCATTTTGCCGCCAAAACGCTTTTTAGAAATTTCAAATGAAAAGTGTGGTGTATGCCTTTGTCCCACATCAAAAACTGAAAAGAGAAAAATATTGGTTTATGTGTGGAGGTGTGTATAATACTCTTACTTAGAGCTTTGGAGATTGAGACGATTAGGTTGTGTATTCCAATGTGTAGCACTGAAACGCACGCACACGTGGGCGCTCGGGCACGGGCGTGGGCAGTGTTGCTGTAGTGGCACTAGTTGATGCACTTTGCAAACAGACGGGCTATGATGATCCAACGATCAGATCTTTCGATCCGATGACCAGAAATGGCTCAAATTAATGATCAATGGTTAGAAACATTTTTCAAAAGTTCTAAACCATTTATGGTCACCTAGCAACAGTCCACTCCCTGGTGCCTATATAAACACATCATCTGTTTAAGTCTGCCAGAAGATCTGCTGCATTGAATTATTCACAAGTGGACCTTTCATGATTGTTGCACACAAGATCTAGACAAGCTTGTCTTATCCTGAAAGCAATTCGCCTGTAATCCATCAATAATTGATAAAGGGGCGAATCACGCTTTAAGAACAGCGTAAATTTTACATGATTTAGCCCGATGAAATGAAAATAATTAACTTTATTTTATTTTTTATTTTTCGGTATTTTCAACAGATTTTTCCAACAGTTGTCACTATGTAAGGTTCCTAAACTAAAATCAGATTGTTTGATCGATCCTAGCCTCAAATTTGTGTACAGTTGTTTGTTGCTATATGACCATGTGATGCATTTAATTTGTAGCCGTTACATAAAAATATGTATTGATCGAATAGTCCCATTGGCAAAATTGTATGACCCTTTTTTTCTTCTTCAAGTGTCTATGTATCAACTGGCGATGGCAGCCTTATTTCAGCAAAGAAATGCCTATCATTTTTTATTTTTTATTATAACCAAAACACCAAAAACTAATTCAACCCATGTTAGAAATAAACACCCGTGAGCAAATCCAACACAAATGCAACCATTTTACCACGTTTATTCCAAACAAAACCTAAGATAACCAACCATTCCAAACTAATTCAACCCCAACAACTCGAATGCAGCCAATGTCTTTCAGCCTTCCGGCAACTTTGAATGCATCAGCAGAATATACATCCACTTCCACCTCCAGCTGCCAAATAGACCTATATATGGAAGTGAAAATCTACATAAATTCCTCAATATATATTAATCATAGGAAGAACACTTTAAACAAAAGAAGAAATGATTCAGGTTCCTGTACATAATAATCTAAACCCTAGTTGTTGGGCCTATGCATACCTTTGTAATATTGATTTATATCACCCAACTGATTAGATTATTATAAGATAATATATTATTAGGCAAAAAAAGAAAAAGAAAAAAGAGCTATGGAGCTTAGACATTAAAAATGTAAAACTCACCTTCATTTACAACTAGGCCTATTGTTTGGATGGTTTGAATCTGAATACATGTATGACACAACAACTCGGTTACCATACTTGATAAATGGAATCCATAGTGGGCCCTACACATTGTGAAACTGTTTGGATTAAATAGGGACTGTTTAGACTAGATGGGCCCCTACATGTTGCACTGTTGGAATTATTTGGACCAAGTTACGCCGTTTACATATCATGAGGGGCCTGTAAAAATCAAGGGGTGGATATCTCTCTTCCAACAGTTTTCTTTAGTGTGGCCCACCAGAATCACAGGTCAGCCTAATTTTTTTTTATCTAATGGCTGGAGTGAATGTTGCATGAACATTGCAGTGGGCCCCATCAAAATCAACAGCAGCATCCCCTCCTTTTTTTTTCAACTACAGAACTATGTACGAGTGGAGAGCCGGAACTTGATTTTTTGGCGGAGCCCATGATGATGTGCATGCAAATTTCACTATGACAATTAGATGGGTAATTCCATTTCACGTGAAAAAGTACTGTAGTCACCCGCCAACTTGCATGAGAGAAGTGATAAAAGAAGATGTGTGTGTGTGTGTGTATTGCGATCTACATCCAAACGTACCCAACCCAAAAGTTCATCTTACCGTAAAATCACCATCTTCATCATCATCTTGTGATCTTGGTCAATCCGTCTGCTCTTGGCAGACGGTGACATCCTGTCATGTTCTTCATCTTGATGAGTGGCGTTCTCATCATCACTATCAGTAGCGAAAATAGGTTCCAACAGCAATAGATCTTCATTAAAATTTCACCCATTAATCATCCTAGTCTTGACATGCAGCGTTGTCCCGTCGTCATCTTTGTTTTCATCATCACCTTCGATTGATGTTCTTGATGACTCGACCATTTTCTCAATATCTAGCACACGACCCAGAAGCATGTGCTAGATAAGAAAATAGGAATGCTTAGAATTCTTGAAGGGATGGTCGAGCAAAGCCTCAGTGGTCAGCCTCTTCAACAGATCTTGTGTTAAGCAAGAACCAACTAAATCTTTGAAAGCCTGGAAAAAATCTTTTCTGATGCTTCCGTCATCCTCGTGATATGCAAAACTCAGATGGTTTGGGATTCTCATCCCCAATGCTTAAGAGGGCGGGCGATGGGAGAGCAGCGGACAGCCATGTGCCAGCTCCAATGCAGTGATGCTGAAAATCCATATGTCCGACATGACGTCATTAGACATGAACCTGTCTTCAACCGTTGAGAATATAACTTCTGGTGTCATCCAGTACGGCATCCCATTGAGGTCGTTGAATGACGAGAGAGACGATACGGAGTAAGATGATATCTCTTGATAATGGGCTGCAGATTCGCCAAAATAGGCAAGCTTGACAGAGCCATTGGAATCAAAGAAGATATTACCTGCCTTGATATCATGGTGGACAACGCCCTCACTGTGGAGGTAGGAAAGCGCACGTAGGGTTTCTTTTAAGATAATAGAGATGTATGTCTCAGAAATGCCCTTAGGAAAAGAAGAGGAGATGGAGCGAAGTGAGTCATAGGACATGAATGGCATAACCACCCAAATTTTGTTATCGACTCCAAAGGAACAGTTGGGTTTTAGGAGGTTGGTATGAAAGAGGTAGTCAATCGTCCAAGAACATAAATTGATATCTTCCTTCTTGTCTGTGATCTTTCCATTGAAGGCCTTGATCGCGACCACCGATTTGAGATTCGAGCAGGTGGCCTTGTAAACGATGGTGTTAACGCCAGCGCTGATCTGTTGGAAGATAAGATAATCGTTGCAGTTGAGAGAATAGGCCATGAAGGAGTTGTCGGTTCTTGTGTTGTTAGAGAGAGAGAGAGAGTTAGAAAGAGAGGGATTTAAGGTCACGTGTCATCTGAGGTTTCATTTTTTTTTCTTTTAGAAACAAAGCCCAAAGGAGGATCTAAAGCACTAAGATCCTCATCCTAGTCATAAAATGTATTAAAAACAATAAGCATTACGATCCTCATTCCTCTAAATGCATATGTATGATTACGTGCCACAAGTTAATAACGAAAGTCGCCAAAGGCATTGTGACAAAAGATATTTTCAAAAGCATTGAACCCATAGTGATGACATATGGCAGCTTTTTATTGGTACACGTCGGTTAGCTAAAAATGGGTGTAAACAGATGGACTAGCAATGGTTAAAATTATTCGACTATCTCAACAAGAGGCCCAAAATCAGCGACAAATGGTGGCAATCCAATGTCGCAACACAGGCAAAACGAACCTTTTATTTATTTTTATTTTTTTTTAAAGAAAAATTATTCTTAGAGAATATCATAAAACCATACATTCGGGCAGACCGTCGCTAGAAAATAACTGGCAAGGACTAGCTATCACAGATATAACCTGTTTAACAGCGCAAAACTAACCAGTTTAACTATCTCTCGCACGTATATAAAAAGAAGCCCGCATGTCCATGTAACCAAAAAAAAAAAAAAAAAAACCACGCTATAAACGTCTTCCCTTCCTGTATCTTCTTCTCTTCCCCAAATCTCTTTCTAGATCAAACAACCAAAAATCAAGAATCAAGAACACAAGATACTAAATCCCTCTCTCTCTCTCTCTCTCTCTCTCTCTCTCTCTCTCTCTAACAACACAAGAACCAAGAACTCCTCCATGGCTTATCCTCTCCAACCGTAACGGTTATCTTATCCTCCAACAAATCAGCTCTAGTGTCAGCACCATCGTCTACAAGGCCACCTGCTCGAATCTCAAATCAGTGGTCGCGATCAAGGCCTTCAATGGAGAAATCACAGACAAGAAGGAGGATATCGATTTATGTTCTTGGACGATTGGCTACCTCTCCCACACCAACCTCGTAAAACCCCACTGCTCCTTCAGAGTCGATAACAAAATCTGGGTGGTTATGTTATTCATGTCCTCACTTCACTCTATCTCCTCCTCTTTTCCTAAAGGCCTTCCTGAGACATGCATTTCTATTATCTTAAAAGAAACCCTACGTGCCTTCTCCTACCTCCACAGCAAGGACGTTGTCCACTATGATATCAAGGCAAGTAACATCTTCTTTGATTCCAATGGCTCTGTCAAGCTTGCCTATTTTGGCAAATCTGCAGCCCATTACTAAGAAATATCATCATACTCTTTATCGTCTCTCTCATCATTCAACGACCCCAATGGGATGTCGTACTGGATGGCACCAGAAGTTAACACTCAACGATTGAAGACAGGTTTATGTCTTACGACATCATGTTAGACATATGGATTTTCGACATCACTGCATTGAAGCTGACACATAGCTGTCCGCCGCTCTCCCACCGCTCGCCCTCTCAAGCATTGGGGATGAGAATCCCAAACCATTTGAGTCTTGCATGTCACGAAGACAACGGAAGCACCGAAACAAATTTCTCCAAGGCTTTCAAAGATTTAGTTGGTTCTTGCCTAGCACAAGATCCGTTGAAGAGGCTAACCACTGAGGCCTTGCTCGACCATCCCTTCAAGAATTCTAAGCCTTCCGATTTTCTCATCTAGCACATGCTTCTAGGTCGTGTACTAGATATTGAGAAAATGGTCGAGTCGTCAGGAGCTCATCCCTTCAAGAATTCTAAGCCTTCCGATTTTCTCATCTAGCACATACTTCTAGGTCGTGTGCTAGATATTGAGAAAATGGTCGAGTTGTCAGGAGCTCATCCCTTCAAGAATTCTAAGCCTTCTGATTTTCTCATCCAGCACATGCTTCTGGGTTGTGTACTAGATATTGAGAAAATGGTCGAGTAGTCAGGAGCATCAATTGAAGGAGATGATGAAAACGAAGATGACGACGGGACAACACTGCATGTCGAGACTATGAGGATTAATGAATCGAATTTCAATAAAGATCTATTGTTGTTGGAACCTATTTTCACTACTGATAGTGATGATGAGAACGTCACTCATCAAGATAACAAACATGACAGGACGTCACCGCCTACCAAAAGCGGACGAATTGACTAAGATCACAAGATAATGATGAAGATAGTGATTTTACGGTAAGATGATCTTTTGGGTTGGGTACGTTTAGATGTGTGTGTGTGTGTGTGTGTGTGTGTGTGTATACCTTTTATCACTTTTCTCATGCAAGTTGGCGGGTGACTACAGTAATTGTTACACGTGAAATGGAATTACACATCTAATTGTCACAGTGAAATTTGCATGCACATCATCGTGGGCCCTGCCAAGTTCCGGCTCTCCACTTGTACATAGTTTTGTAGTTTTAAAAAATGGAGGGGATGCTGCTGTTGATTTTGACGAGGCCCACTGCGATATTCATGCAACATTCACTCCAGCCATTAGATTAAAAATAAATAATAAAAAAAAGGCTGACCTGTGATTCTGGTGGGCCACACTAAAGAAAATTGTTGGAAGAGAGATATCCACCCCTTGATTTTTATAGGTCCCTCATGATATTTAAACGGTGTAATTTGATCCAAATAATTCCAACAATGCAACATGTAGGGGCCCATCTAGTCTAAACAGTCCCCATTTAATCCAAACAATTTCACAATGTGTAGGGCCCGCTATGGAATCCATTTATCAAGCATGGTAACCGTGTTATTGTGTCATACATGTATTCAAATTCAAACCATCCAAACAATATGCCTAGTTGTAAATGAACGTGAGTTTTATATTTTTGATGTCTAAGCTCCATAACTCTTTTTTTCTTTTCATTTTTTGCCTAATAATATATTATCTTATTAAGGTAGGAGTTTTGGTCTAACCAGTTGAGTGATATAAATCAATATTACAAAGGTATGTATAGGCCCAACAACTAGGGTTTAGATTATTATGTACAGAAACCTGAACCATTTCTTCTTTTGTTTTAAAATGTTCCTCCTATGATCAGTATATATTGAGGAATTTATGTAGAATTTCACTTCCATATATAGGTCTATTTGGCAGCTGGAGGTGGAAGTGGATGTATATTTTGCTAATGCATTCAAAGTTGTCGGAAGGTTGAAAGACATTGGCTGCATTCGAGTAATTGGGGTTGAATTAGTTTAGAATGGTTGGTTATCTTAGGTTTTGTTTGGAATAAACATGGTAAAATGGTTGCATTTGTGTTGGATTTGCTCACAGGTGTTTATTTCTAACATGGGTTGAATTAGTTTTTGGTGTTTTGGTTATAATAAAAAAATAAAAAATGATAGGCATTTCTTTGCTGAAATAGGGCTGCCATCACCAGTTGATACACAGACACTTTGAAGAAGAAAAAAAGGGTCATATTCATTGCGTCTTTTGATTATCTGCCATTGCCTGTGACCTGCATCATTGCGTCTTTTTTTAGCTACGTAAAAATTGTACAAGAGAAGAACTTCAATACTCTGACAAAGCGTGATGGATGGTATACAAGCACTTTCAAATTTCTTAAAAATCGAATACCTGGCATACAAGAAATTCAAATTAAACTATCCAAATAAAATATTCCAGTTCAGTTGTATCATTAACCAGAGAAAAAAAAAAGATTATTTTGATTATCTGACCAATGAATTCGTGGACATTGACTGGGTGGTTAAAAATGAAATACATACAATGGTAACTAAGAATCAATTCTAAGGAAGCATAAATGATGAGAAAAATACCCTTTCAGAGAAATAGACATCAGGATTCTCTATTCCCAATGCTAGAAAACGCTTATCAATCCAGCAATCTTTTTTATCATTGAGGCTGGATTAGAGTTCAGTCTCAACATGCATCTTTTATGAAAGTACAATGTACCGGAGTAGAAAGAAAACACAGAGAAGTAATAGAGAAGTATATGTTACATCTAGTAAAAAGATCCATATTAACCATGTTTAAAAGAAGAGCACTCACATTCTTCAAGCCTTGTTGTTGAACAAAATCTAGACATCGTTTCACAAGCTGCACCAGATCGAAATTTTTGGAAGCATGGAAGTTGCTTTCACCAATTAAAAAGAAAAAAAAGAAATATTTACCTTCTTATTTATTTCCAGCCCAAGAAAATTCATACCGATACATCTCCTAGCCACTTTAAACATAAACAAACCATTTCCTGCATTAAAACATGATGTTAGTCAGGAACTTGGAATTAGATACAACAGGAAAAGACTTGAATAATTTGCAACAGGATTTTAAGACCATCGGCTATGAAATTAAATAAATTACTGAAGGAACAACTTATTGAAAGAAAAAGATCAATGGTTTAAATGACACACATGCAATTCTGATTAAAGTCTAAGGAAAATACCACAGAAGAAATCTTGTGGCCACAACAATCATGTACATAATAAGACCCATGGTTAATCTTCCTAAGAATACACTGAGGGTGCTTTTGGATGCATTATCAAATCAAATTGCAATTATCATTGTACTAAGGTTGAAAAAAATATATATATGTAGTTAATCCTATAACATATGTTTAATGGCAAATCTATAGTTACTACCACAACCACTCAAATTTTATTTGTTGATAACTCAATAAATTTCTTGCAGCTACTGCACATGAAACTCAAAAGCAAAGGCAACTGAGTTCTTTTTCTTGGGAATGAATTGAATTCGGCAGTATGAGCTGGAGGGAATGATTGAATAATTGATCTCCACTGTTATCTTATTTACCAAATAAAAAATAAAAAATGGGGCACCTGAATGACCAGAATTAATAATGGCGCTTCTCTTACCATTGCTAGTGCTTGCCCTGATAGATCAATTCATATAAAAATTTCAGATTCAACAATAAAATAAACCAGTGCCTGCACAAGTCATCACTTTTATATTGAACGAAGGGAAACGGAGTTAATAGAAATTAGAATACCTTCAAATGGGCAGCAGCCTTGTCATTGTCAGTAAACACTCCAGTTCACTCCACACCAACAATGATTTCCTCAGATTTCAGAACTTTCAAAACTTCAAAACAACAACATAATCTCATCATCTTTGATTCCAAACAAGCTAAATGAAACAACAACAAAGACCAAACCAAGTTCACTGTATCCTATTCATACAAAAGAAAAGACAAAAATGAGAAATCAATAGTTTTTTTTTTTAATTCAATCAGTAGTTATATTACAAAGGAGGTAGATACAAACATTCAGGCAGGGTCTCACAAGAAGCAAGGGCCCCACCTATCATTTGCACTCAAATACAGTACCCAGCCCAAACTCTACAAGAAGAAAGCCCTACAATCGGTGTTTCTAATGATCCCGATCCCAACATTGTCAAGGTTTTTTTTTTTCTTTTCATACAACAATGCCCAACCTCAGATAACCAAAATCAAAGGAAACAAAGAAATACATCACATAACATCAACAGTTTGGATCACCAAGGCATAACTCCTGCTTGGATGGAATAGACATATCAGCTCAATACACTATTCTAGCCTACAAAATTGAAGATCGCCTCTCATGGAAGGAATTAAAGCATTTCTTCAAACAATTAGCATGTAGATTTCTATATAAAAATTAATTGAAAATTTTACAGAACTATAAATGCAACAATATGCATTTAGGAGGTTTGCTAATTCCACACATGTGGAGAGCGTTGTCCCTGTCCGTCCATACTCAGCCACAATTGTGTGCTTGATCAGATTTTTCCACCAGTTAGGCTACATTGTCAAGATTTCTGGCATAAAACAAAAGTCAGGAACTCAGTTTCCAAAAATATAATTTTTTATGGATCCTCCCAACATCTTAGACTCTCATTTAATAGGAGAGGCAACTAACATTACCAGAAAACATGCTTCTTTAAAAGGCAACACCCCCATCACCTTGTCTATGGCATATATTAATTATTAAGTCAAATTAAACTAACTAAATTGTGGAACTGACAGTCAATAAGTCACATCCTACAATCAGATTGGTCGAATAATCCTGACCTTTGAAAATGGATACTTGTATGCCACGTATGCAATTTCTAAGTGCCTGCCTATCATCCATTACACTCTACAAAAGTATCAAAGTTTTTCTCTGCAACACTCATCAGAAAGGAAGCCGTGACACCAATGGATGCTAAGCAGAAAAACAGTTAATCAAAAAGGAAAAATAAAGAATTTAGATGACCATATATGATCCATAACAGAGCCCAATATGCAATTATCATAAACACCACTAGTGACTCTCCATTTCATGAAACAACCATTTAAAGACATCCAAATGCAGAATTCAAATCACAAATCATAAACTTATAAAACTAAGTTTAAAATAAAGAAATTCATGAGCTGTTCACATATGCCAGTGATGCTTTTCCCATTAGACCTCTGCATTTGACCAGCATTCTCATTGGATTTCTGCATTGAGAAAATAAGATTACAAGTTATTGTTGCTTGATTTCTATTGATGATTGAGGGAATCAAAAGAAAACCCAAAGCAGGTATTGATGAAGACCCAAGAAACTGATATTAATCAAAACCCAAAAATTGATTAGATAGAAATTGAAAGGAAACCCAGAATACAAATCAATAGAAAATGAAAAGAAAACCCAAAATAGATATTGATGAATTAAAAATCAGGCCTATCAGACATGTACACATTTTTACACACAACTTGCCACAAGAATGTATGGCAGACTTGTACAATATCACCATACATGAGCATGGTTTATAAAATCAGGCCTATCAGACCATCCTAAATGCTCAATCAGAACAGGGCCCAAGGACCTGCCTTTTTTTCCTCAAATCAAGCAGCTAGGACTGTCCAATTGGACTGATCTTTGGTCATGGCCCATTACAGTGTGGAATGCAGAATGGATGGTCCCGATCATGTAAAAAAATTTGCCACGTTTCCCGTGGGAATTTGTGTGCAGAAAAATGTATAGGAAGTCATGGCATTTAGCATTTATACTCTTTATGTAAATACCAATTTGAAACTATAACTAAATTAGCACTAGACTCCACTGCCGAATGAGGGCCAAGGATTCTACATTGAATGCTTTTCCAAACGAGAGACATGGTATAGAGCTACAGAATAAAGAGCTTACCAGGTCAACCGACCATAGAAACAGAAATTCCAAAGATAAAATTAGAATTTGAAAGACAAACAATGGGATCCACAATTTTTCCTATTCCAATCCGGGAAACACTCTAAAATTCCAATCATCAAGAGTCATAGATTGCTGGAGTATCAAATAACTCCTTGTATTATTAATGTAAATTAAATGCTAATTGAGGTCTACAAGGGCTGTTTAGAAATAAAACAATGAGAAATCTACAAACTACCACCAAATATGACAAAAATACGAGCTGCCACCAAAGATAAACAACAATATCTTTCTGAAACAAAATCAAACAAGTCTCATAAGCGATTCTCAAACAATAGATCCACAGGCATCACTTCAGGGCCTGTTCAGATTGGTGGAGAACAAGATTCACCAGGAAAAAGAAATTGATTTCCTCTCAATGGTTCCCCTCGTTTGTGGAAGCCCATAGCAGTGATGATATCGGTTTTCATTCCTCAAAGAAGGGACATTTCCTTTTCCTCCCGAAAACCTAAGAAATGGAATCAAATCAACGGATGAGAATCAAATCTCCAAGTCCCTAAACCCCTCCTCATACCATTTTGGCACAAAAACCCCTAAATCTAGTTCCAAAAACAACTTTCAATCCTAAAAAATACCATAAAAACTGGAAAATCCCTAAAAATACGGACCATTTTGCCCTGCATGGCTTTAAGGGTTGATTCATGGAGTTGGATAAAGTCCGGATGTATCAACGCACCTGAGCAAAGAAGAAATTGCAATCGGACGAAAGCTGCGGCTGGTGGATGAACCGAGACGGTGACGAGGGTTGGATAAAGGGGTTTCGAAAACCCTGGCACAGGGTCTGCTCACAAATCAATGGTGGGTTTGCAGCGAAAGGGGGTTTTCAAAACCCTAGCGAGAGAGAGAGAGAGGTTGGGAAACAGAGGGGAATGAGGCCAAGAGACAGAGAGATCGAGAGAGGGCGAGGGAAAGGGAAAGGCTGAGTGCGAGAGAGAGAGAGAGAGGGTGAGGAAGCGTGGGAGATGGAGAGATGGCGAGGGAAAGGGAGAGGCTGAGTGCGAGAGAGAGAGAGAGAGAGAGGGGGGGGAGTGTTGTGGGGGAGGGGTCGTGGTTTGGGTTTTGGTTTTGGGAGATAGGCGCGGGGAGGGGGGTTGGGGGTTGTTGGGTTTTGGTTTTGGGAGTTAGGCGCGCGCGGGAGAACTTGCGTGGACGGTTTGGGTTTCGCGGGTGACGGACGGCACCTTCACTGCTTACTTTTAGCACTCGTGGGGCCACCATGATATATGTTATTTATCCACTCCGTCCATTCATTTTACCAGATTATTTTAACAGTTGATTTAAAAAAAAATCAAATCTAAGTTGTAAGTGGACCATATAATATATTAATGATAGAAATTTATTTTTAATTATTTCTTGTAGTGTGGCCAATTAGACCTTCAATTTTACTTTTTTAAATTATCTACTGAAATTATATATCAAAATTGATGGATAACTTAAATAAAATACATATATTCCAACGGGCCATGGAGCCTCTTGAGCATCATTAATCTCTAAAAGGTAAATTTTAGCTACGTATTAAATTTGTAACATACTTGCTATAATTTATATACCTAACCAAAAACTTTCAAAGTCATTTGCTCAATTTTTTTGTAGTGAAGTGTACATTCTAAATTTCTAATTCGTATTTTTCAAAAAAGGACCCATGAAACTGTGCTCATACACACACTTAGGGTTTGTTTGATTTTCTAATTAGGTGATAAATGCATAATGATTATTTCCTTAGGTATTTACCACACTCTTCCTTATATTTGATTTAACCGCTAACTTTTTGGATGCAAAAATTGTGAATGCTGCAAAATAATTATGAGTCTCACTGTGATGCATGTCACTTATCCACACCATTCATTCATTATGTTATATGAATTTATGGCATGAGCCAAAAAATGAGGCATATCCGAAGCTCTAGTGGACCATGCTATAGAAAAAAAAGAATCAAACACTTGCCGTTAAAATTTTTTAAAGGCTACTGTTTCTTTTGGTGTGGGCCACTTAAGTGTTGGATCTAGATAATTTTTTGGCTCATGTCTCAAAATGTTGTGGTAAAATGGATGGATGGAACAGATATGTCATGTACCTCACCATGAGGTCCAAAAATTTTAACTAGCACTTTTGAACTGATTTCCAAAGCGGGAATTCTCAAAATTTTCCAAACAGGTGAAAGTGTTACTCATAATTACCCATTTACTGGGTATTTACACTTGCATTGAAAAATCAAACAGGCCCTTATACCATTGTATACCTCATGGCACCACTCAAGATATATTATAGTTATGTACACTTGACTGCCTATCAAACCAACCATTGAATTAGTTATAAAACACTAGAGATAGATATCCAACTGTTCACTTCACCATTTGATCGCCTGATCACCATAAACCAATTTCGATATCCTTCCATCCAATTGTATACAAGTCCATCTGTCATGTACACACCCATTTAACAATCTAAATTATTAGATACACTCTTCTTAAGCTTATTAATCTCTCACCATCCAATGTCAAACCAAACTAATCCTTCATCTCAAACGTTGCCTAAAGTAATCTAAACCCTTGTTTTTGTTGATTTTGTTTCTAATCACCAAAGTTATGGATCTATCTCAATTTTTTAGTCCATGACTTTTGTTGACCCGACCAATGCAATGGACTGAATGAATTTCCCTCAAATTTCACAGCCTCACCTTATCTAGGAAAAGCAGCCCTTTGGTAATCTAGGGAAGCTCATCGAAGCTGGCCCACACTTCCCTTCCTAGCCAAATCATCTGGCACTACATTTGCTTCCCAGGGGATGTGGGCCGGAGAAGGAAACCTCAAAATCCTCTAAGAGCCTCTTGATCCTAGTCCACCAGTATGTCATGGACTAAGCAAGAGGCAAGTTCGTCTGGAGGATTCATACCACGGCTTTAGAATCACTCTCAATCTCCACTTTAGGATAACCCAAGGCCGCACAGTGGGATAGGCCCTCCCAGATCGCCTTAATATCTGCTCAAGAATTGGATCCAAAGCCATAACTTGATGAGAATGCAAAAAGCAAGTTATTGTCGCCATCCCTACCATCGTCATCTGGGTAGTGGATTCCTTGGGCATCTTCCTCGATGAAGTTTAAACTACAGGGGTCTACCTTTTTCTCTTTTGCATCCTTACTAGTGAAGTATACATGGTGTCTCATACTACTGCTGTTGATGTTTCAGGCATGAGCCATGCGTGCTCTGTTCGAGTCCCCACCTCCAGTCGTCTCTTTGAATATAGTATCTCGCCAGTCGCTTCGTTATTGTTTTTATGTACTTATCACTCATCCCGTTTATCTTGTCAGTCATCCCTCCTTTCGTGGACGTACTCCCGTAGATGCTCGCCCCAAATGAGAGATTCGATCTCCTTCTTGAGGTTGAAACATTCAACGGTGGTGTGGCCATGGTTGCGATAAAATTGGTTGTATTTCCTCTTGTCCCTCTTGTTGGCGTCGGCCTTCATCCCGCTCGACCATTTCAGGATCCTTTTGCCACGTATCTCCATGAGCACCTACTTAAGAGTCGCATTCAGTAGGGTATATGAACAGAACTGGTTCTCCGGATGTCGACTTGGGCGTTGGCCTCTACTCTGATCATCCTCCTTTTTTTATCATCCTCCTTTCTCTTCTTGCTATCGACTGTGGGTAGCTCCCTTTCCTCCTTGTGCTTTCTCTTGTTGGCCAAGTTGCCTGAGCTTTGAGATGCTTTTCGTGAGCCGAAGGGCTCTTTCGCGTTTGAGTACTTCTGGGCTCACGTTTGAGTACTTCTTGGGGGGGGGGAATCTTAAACCGGATACCATGGCGGTCAGAGCTATCTGGTCGGAGTAGTCATCCACTTGTACCGCCTCCTGGTTTAAGCGGATGATGTAGTCTTTTAGCAGCTCATCTTCCATTTTGGGTGATTGTGAGAATATGTGTTATTGGTTTCCTTTTATCCTTCCCACCAATGAACTGTGTGATAAAGACCTTGCTAAGATGAGCGAGGGAGCTGATAAACTTCGATTACAGCTGTCTATAACATCTTCGAGTCACTCCTGACAGAGTCAGAGAGAATGCTCAGCATATCACCGAGCTCGAAGCACCGTGAAGTTCCATATAGGCTCTAAATGACCCAAGATGCTCGGCTAGGTCTTCAGATCCAGAGTGAGGGGCGATCTAGGGCATCTGGAACCTTGACGGGAGCTGAGACTTCATGATGTTGTCAATAAATGGAGGCTCTGTTTCCTTCATCATGGCTTCGACGGAGGTCAGGGCTCGAGCACGGTAGGCTTGTTAGATGTCGCTGAGCTATACTTGGATTTCTTTGAGCTTGGCCTCCCATGGGACCTTACTTTTTGCGACAACCTCAGGGGCCTTCTCGCACCTCCTTTTCTCTAAAGTGGCGTAGGTCGGAGTCAGCGAGCACAGTGGTTCCCATGATATGCACGGGAGTTTGGTCATGCTGCCCTAGTTGCTGCTTTACAATGTGAGAGTCATGAAGTACCTGGGGAGGTCGGGACAATTCGGTCTATGCACTTTCTTCCATACCACTATCAGGAAGTTGTTGTTGTCTCTTAAGTATCTTGTAACGTCTCGAAAAAATTCATACAAAGACCCGAGTACCACCTCAGGCAGAAATCCCTAAGGACCGAATTATGTGGAATTTAGACGAAAATTAATTAAGTACTAAACTAAATTAATCGGTAAATTAACTTGAACCACTATCTGTACGAACTGCAAGACCCAAAACCATTAAAATCGCTAACTCCACATTACTTAAAAACCTAAGAGAGAACCCAAAACTCAGTTCTCCCGAAAGCACATTGAAACTCCGTATCGAACCTGGACCACGCGTCGAAAGTTCGATTACCGCAAAACTATAAGGTTATGACCGCCTTATTGGGCTTGACAATCATCATGGGAATCGAGCCCAAATAGTATCCAGAAACGCACAACTTGAGTCTTGGGCGAAGTGTATGAGAAATGCGAATATCTTTAGAAAATGAACCAGAATTTAAGTGAATTGGACCGTTCACTTGCAGGTGAAATTGAACACTTCAGACCGTCAGATTCTGACCCAACTACACCCATCGATCAGGAAAATTTCCTTACACCTATTGGTATACTTGTGGCCCTAATCGAGTGACAACGACCGTTGATCTGATACGGGTCCTCCATGGTCGATCCACTAATCTGATCGTACCAAAATCATAACCTGGCCCAGATCCATTGTCAGGGAATATGCTCGATGACTTATGTGAGAAATGGACCTTCTTAAGGGCCCTGTTTGTCAAAAATAGGCACCCTTTGGCTATAACTTAAGTATATCATGGCCTTGGGGCCATTGACATCACTTTTGGGCCTATTTAAATACCTTAAACCACCTCTCTCTCATTCCATACGAATTTCTCTAACCCTATGACAAAGGAGAGAAAAGAGAAGGAAAGAGTGAGATAGGGAGATTGTTGCTAGGACCCTTTCCCACGACTCCACACGCTGTTTCGCCTCCCCACCATCGCTACGCCATCGATTATAGCCACGATTTGGGTAAAGAATCCTAACCCTAATCTTGTTTTAGGAATTCAAATAGAGGAATAAGCGAAATAGCTAACCTATTTCGATGTTTAGGTACTGTTATTTTGTATTCGGGTGTGCAGGATTCGAACAAGTCCGAAATGAGAAATCCGATGAAAGGTGCGGACTATAAACGTTTAGGTTATGGTTTTCAAGGCTTTCAATGTTAGCAATGATTTATGTCTGATAATTGCTGTCATATGATCTTAGTTACGATATATTCGATAAACTATACATGTGTGTGAACTATGTGAATATATAATATATTCCATGTGTTTATTAAAATGTTTGAGTAAAAGTGTAATTATGATTTATGCTTGCCATGACTATTAATCTAGAACACAGGTTTATTGTATGTATGACAACTCCTTTATGAAAGGATCTGCCATAATGTATGCTATAACTAATTTAGTTTATGTATGTAGTATTGTGTATTCTATGTGTTTGATAAAATGTCTGAATGAGAAATTGTTTGATGAATCGCTTTTAACAAGAGTGTTGAGATATGATTCTTGATTACCTTATCCATATTCATAGTTTCCTTCATATAATGTAAACTGCTGCAATGTGATTTATGGATGAAATGCATATGTATAATAACTTGTTCAATGTGTTTGATAAAATGCTCAAATGAGAATTATATTTGAATTGTTCGTTAAATGTTGTTATAATTAACATATGTGACTACCTACTACATTTGAGTATGATTGGGACTACTACGCGGTCTAGACAATCGGTAACGGTTTCCGATTAAGTGGCCGAACTAGTTTCGCCACATTGGATACGTTTGATGAATCCAAGCCGTACGGTGATTGTCGACAGTGGTTAGGCCACGCGAAGTGCGTATGTGCTTCATGTTGATTTATTCGGCGTGCACTCATACCAATCGAACTTGTCAAATAACTCGATTGGTCTATTATGTGTTTACCATGTATGGACGCTACTGTTTAAATCTAAGGTACCGCTTACCAATGTGAAGCTCATTCTAACCATAGTACTAAGATTCGCTAAGACTCATGAGCCGAACATGGTGGTGTATGGGACACCGTGGTCGAGCTGTTGGCCTACGCTAGGGTAACGAGCCTCCCCGTAGTGATCAATGAGCATCCTAAACTCGTGAGCCGAATATGGTGGTGTATGGGACATCGTATTCAAGCTGTCAGCCTACGTTCAGGTAACGAGCATCCTGTAGTGACCTCGAGTATAAACTAGGCCTACGCTGAGGTGACGAGTCTCTCCGTAGTGACCTTGAATGTAAACTCTTGAACTTGCATATCCACTATTTTCATCAGGGGTGATGCCCTACAACCTGCCTATCGTATGTGATTAACTATGATTGATGACCCTAGATGGATCCTTGTTTGGGTAAATGATAAAAAGGGAGGTATCTTAGCTACCCAAATCTGCTGTATGAATAAGCCTGATCAATTACTTGGTTAACACGATCATGCACCGCATTGCATGTGCTTTGGCGAGGAAGCGCACGTTTAGGGAGTTTGTCGTGCGTGATCGTTAAAGAAAGTCACTAAGGGAGTGCAGGAGAGGGCATGCATTATTACTACATATCATTCATGCATTAACAAGAGTAATTAGGAAGTGATTGTTGTATTGCTTTATCATTACCGCTTAATTGAATTGATAATATGATAACTTTTGCCTTACAGTACCACTGAGTTGATCACTCACTCCCACTCTGGGACGGTATTTTAAAACACCAACCAAACTCTACTTTAGATGCAGGTTATGACAAGGCTTTCACGACGGAGTCAGATTTCATTGACGAGGAGGAGGAGTTCTCCTACGTTCAGCTCTCAGGCGAGTCTGTGTAGACCTAGAGTTGCGTCGTCGGGATTACATGGATATTGGATTAGTTGAACATTCACGTTTTGTCATTTTGTATATTTCGAAACAAATTATGTATATATTCAGCCTGGTAGCACGTTTATACTCTGGAGATTATGAAACACGTATATACTTTATATATTTAGTTCAGTATTCCGCTTGCTTATTTACAGTAACTCTGGAGTATGATATGTTGATTTAGTGTAATCCCTCTCATATTTAATGCACTAATATTGACAACATTTAAACATCATTATCTATGTTGCATATGTGATGCATTGGAACTGGGAGTTGAGCTTTGCTCGACCCTCGATTTTCGGGGCGTTACATATCTGCATTATTCGGTCAACGTTGTCGGCCAAGGCTTTGACCTAATTTTCTAAGAAGATGAGCCGACCTCCCTTGTTGCATGACCTTTGTGTGGCCAACGCAGGAGGAGGGTTGATATGATGTTCTGAAGGCGGATTCTGGAGATATTCAGGTTATTATTCCGGCACGGGGATTGGTGCAATGATGGGAGCCAAGGCCCTCTTCCTCCCTTTAGCCATAATAGGGTAGACAAAGATATAATATATAATATTTAATAGCTTCACTGTCGATTTCAACAGATGATGCCAAACTGTTGACGTTGCAATCTGGTTGTCCCTGCTAGCCCGTTGAGCACCTGTAAAACAGAGAGACACTTGGGATGCCCATTGTAGCTGTGAGCCCTCCGGTGCTTAAATTAGGCTAGGCACACGGTCGGGGTAGTAGGATCAGAGTGATTGAGCATACATTTCTCTTAAACTAGGGTCCCCATTTATAACCCTTGAGACTACTTACGTATATGGTAGTGAATGTGCCGGATAGGTGCGTATCCCAAGGTAAGTTCATTTTCGAGTGTACTACACCTTTCTAGGCGCGATCCTCGATGGAGATCTCGGAAGGCAATCCCATGCTTATACGGAGAGGATTCTCCCTTTTATGCCGAGATAGTGGTCGACACCCGAGACCGACCTCTGAGGGCAGGGCCCTTGGTAGAAGCTGGTCCTCGAGGCCAAGGTCACTCCTCAGGATGAATATACGGGGCCAACCTCCAAAGCCACTGGTTGGAACGGTGATGTCTTACCTAAGGAGTGAGGGCATGTATCCATGGCATCTATTCGGGCTAGTTGTTAGAGTCGTAGATGGCACCTGAGGGTGAGTTGAGATCCAACTCTTAATAACTTACGATAGGGGCATGTCCCCACTCCACTCCAGGCATTTAGTCAGTCCAATTTTACATAGAACGTATAAAGGGAATCTAGAGACTGCTCTAGATGTCATTATGGGTTGTAATATGTTTATAAGTTGTTTGGAGCTTCCGTATGTGTGGTTCCCCCCCCTCCCCCGGGGGTTGCCTTGATCTCTGAGTCACGAATGCAGTGGATTGCTTTTGTTTTTGCTTTCTTTTTAATAAAGTAAAAACTTCTTTGGTAAACTCACGAGGGCTCAAACTTGAATTCATTACTGTTGGTTATATGTGGCTATGCAATCACAATGTAAGTATTTTGTTGATGTTGCATACATTTATACTTTATTGGAATTTTCTTGTAACTTGGAACCTGATGAAATTAAAGTAGAGTGAAACAAAACCGTTTCAAATAGTTGTTGTTATTTATTTATCAAATGCCTAACCAACTTCTATTTGAGTTATTACAGTATGTAAGTGGCAACTGCTAAAGGTAGTTCTAAATTTGTGAAATTGTATAGGACTAAAAAAGACTCTATCCAATGAAATACCACGTTCAAAACTTAGTTCAATAATATAAATTTTCAATGATATTTCTTTTTTATCTTTCTTTCTTTCCTTCCCCCTAGCCATGTTATTTATTGTTTCCTTTGTTATTTCTTAGATTTTGTCAAGATGGTCATGTTGTTGGTCAATTTAAAATATTTTCTTTTTCATTCATTTTTTTATTTTACTTTCTTATTGAATCACTGTGTTATTTTCTTGAATTAGCAAGGCTAAGATTCTTTTCTTTCATTAGCAAGAAGAGTATTACTAGAAATTGATATTTAATTTTCCTTTTAACCAATCATCATCTTGTCATGGTCATGGTTATGCTATGTAACAACTAGATTGGTTCAGAAAGTGTTTCCATAGTAGACTAAATACCATTTGTTCAATCAGATATATTAGGTGGGGAGGGAATTCCATTCCAAAGCAAGGAGCTAGTCACTTTTATATTCTTGAATTATCATGATATGTTTACTATAATATTCTTACTATTTTTATTGTGAGTTCGGATGATTCAACGAACACTAGACACACATGAGAAATGCTCACACACAACTAATTGAACAATTTTTATTGGTCCAACTAACTGTGTATTAAATATCAAACATATCCATCGTACTCTATACGTAATGGCCACTCATTAGAGACCACGTGACATCAAGTTTTACATAGTTGTGATGGGAATGCATGTCAAACATTTAGCTTGCCCATCAAATATAACATACTAATTAAATTTTATTTGTTATAAATTACTAAATGGTCCTCATCAACGAATCCACATATGTAGGTTGAATTTTTATTGTTGGAATGAATTTATAATAGTCCACTTTTCTTGTGTAAAACTATCCTGCTATTAATTACAAAACATTAATATTTTATATCATTCATCAAATGCTTAAAGGAGACCCTACTTGATTAGTGGATTGGATTTCTTACTGCTGTACTACGTTACCCGAATACATCACACATGTACAATTTCTCTTGGTATTTCAGTTTCTTTGTAAACATGCATCTTTCTCCTCCCTCTCTCTTCATTTAATGCTCTCTCTCCCCAATACAATGGAAATGACGCTGATTGTTGGGAGCCCTTCCTAGAAACTTCTTGCTATGCCAAGCTAGGTGGGGCCCACTATGATATTTGTGATAAATATATCTCATTCATCAACTATTTCCAATGACGCAGCATATGGGCAAAAAATGAGGCAGATCCAAAACTCTAGTGGGCCGCATAACAAGGAAAAGTGAGGATTGAATGCCCATTGAAACATTTATGGGGCCATAAAAGTTTTGGAGCAGGTTGATATTTTCGTATTTTCTGTTCATCTATATTGCATATAAACATCAGTGGACTCAGGAAAGTTTCAATAGTAGGCATTTCCCTAACCACTTTTTCCTGCCGCGTGACCCACATTAGTCTTGGGTCTGCTTTTTTTTTTTTTTTTTGGCCAATGTCCCAATATGATCTTGCATGAGAAGATCATGTGTCCTGATCTGAATTCTGACCCCTCATAAATAATGCATAAGTAGATTCCCCCATGCTACCATTTTTCTTTCTCATTGCCTTTCGCTGAAGGGCTGAGACAATAGTATCAACACTAAGGGTTGTGTTATTGGTGCATAAGGTGTCTTTAAAAGACTCATACAAAGCAGGAAGTGAATTCAACAAGATACGCGCATGATCTTCTTCATCGACCACTACCTTCACATCCAACAATTTGTTGATCATTTTGTTAAATTTGCTAATGTAGGCTTTAACATCTCCTCCCTCTACAATCTTGAAGTTGAACAATTGCAGCTTCAAGTGTAGGCGATTTTCAAGGAGCTTTTTCGTATACATGTCTTCTAACTTCGCCCACAAATTTGTTACGGTTTTCTCCCCTAAGACATTATTGAGAACCTCATCCGTTAATCATAATTGGATTAAGAAATTCGCTTTTTTATCTAGACTATTCCATTCATTATCATCCATAGATTCCGATCGCTTTTCAGGGACCTCATACAATCACCATTGAATCAATAGGCTAGTCATCTTGACCTTCAATAATTCAAGATTATTTTTTTCAAAGTATTTCTCAACATCAAACTTAAGATTGACAGCCATTGATACTAACTTTCAAATTCAAGCCTGCACCCCAATGACATCTCCAATGCCACTTGTTGGGATGAATCAAGTGGAATAATCCAATAGCACTAAGCAAGCACGATGCAAATACTCCGAATTTATCGTGAAAAAACCAATACGGAAAAAAATCATGGCATAAAGCGATAGAAAGCATTGTGAAAACAAAAATTACAAAAGATAGAGAGAATACACGATTCGAACAAGCCTCAGATCTCCATTTACAAGCCCTTGAAATCCTATGAATGAATTAGAAAGCCTTAAATACCTCTCAATCCTGATTACAACCAAATATATAGCCTTTAGGAGAATCTTAATCCTAATCGAAAACAAATCCCACAAATTCGCAAATCTGCGTAAATCTGCACGGAATCGTTCGATGGCATCAAAAAAATACCAAAACGTTCCAGCGACCAAACATGAAAATACGGATATTACCAATGACATCAACTAGGCCTTCAATGGCTTCATAAATGGCACCAAAGTGTCCAACAACCAAATCAATTTATTCTGAAAAAATTGAATAACATCGAAGCCTGCTTGATGACAACAAACTTGTCATCAACAGATTATTGACTTATTCATTTAAGACATCTATTAACATGTACTAGCACGAGACATTTCCATGTATAAACCATAGAGAGAGGATGAAATTGGCTTACACAACATGGGAAAAAGGGGAAGAAGACGGTTGTAAAAGCATGTCTATTTGACAGAGGGCTCTGCAACTTAAGTTAGCTAGCACCTGGGGTTACCTTGTAAATCTCAACTATAAATATGATGTCAGAAGCCAACTACATTTCTGCCCATACAATCACTTCCAAGAGAGTAATGGCCTTTAAGATTCCATGATATGTTAAGTAAAATTTTCAATATATATTAGCAGTATTTCTAGAATTTTGAAAATATGCTTCTTTTAGATGTATGAGTAGCTCACTCATATCTCTATATGATCACTTGTCTGATAAAAGATATGAAGAGCCACTAGTAATGGTTGCTTAACATCTCCCAATGTATCTATTGTGCTCCCTCATGTTTTGGGCTGTCAAATAGATGATCTTGGCTTGGATTATAAATGGTTTTGGGTTAGGCTTATTTAAAAATTTGATTTTGCAGGCTCAACCTGACCTATTGACACCCTTACTAAAGTTAGGCATGCGCCTAAATAAGAGGTTGATCTAAAATTCAAATTTTGTTAAAAAAAATAAAATAATGTAGATGGGTAGCCCACCTTTGGTGACCTCTTTATGTGCATGTAATGGTATACTTTTTATTTTTTTTCTCCTCTTTTGCTTCTCCTCCTTTTGAGAGTATCACTTCCACATATCTTTCTCCCTTCATCTATCCGCATGAGTTGCATATGCCAAACCCCTTAGGGACTTAAAGTGCCCTTTATTTTTATCACACCCTACACTTTGGATACATAGTGTGCACCTTTAGACCTGAGATACAGTTCATGACTCTTGTATACTAAATGTACAAAATCCGTGAGACACATTTTTAATGTATTATAGGTTCTCATCACCTCATAAATGTACAAACATCCACACCAATGTATATGCTTTGTTAATACTTATTTCATTGCATTAACAAATGCAAAACAAAATACCAAAGTCAAACTAGCTACGTCCACCCATTTGACCCCTTATTCTAATAAATAATTAGACTTCGCTGTGTTTGTGATTGTCCATTTATGTATGTAATTCTATTATGCATGTGGGTTAATTTGGAAAATGAATGTGGATGCATGAATAAAATGTATACTAGATGATTTATTAATTGTATAACGCACTTGTAGTTATCTCGCCCACATAAATTACTTGCTCAATTAATTGTATCTATTATATTTTATGTACCTGGACTTATTTGACTTGGTAGCTAAGTGTTAATTGCTTTTAATTGGCATATGTTTTTAAGTAATTCTATTCACCCATCTTCTAAGACTTACCTGTAATTTTAAGCTCCACAAACTTCCACATAACATGATGTTATGTTAGATAACTGACACAATTTTAATAGGACCATCTCTTATATAAGATAGCACTGAAAAAATAAAAAATTAAGATCAATGGACCATCTCAACAAGCAACTCAAATGGGTGACAAATGGCAGCAATTTAAAGTCTCAATATAAGAAAACAAACCCCTTTAATCGAATGCAGATTCTATGGTGGCAGGGTGGTGCACGGACATTCATAACAACTAACATGGCGGGATTTAATTAAGCCATGTACTGCGGTCAAATATGGCCAATGTTGTTCGCTGGTGACCCATGTACCAACCAGGTAGCAGGTGGAAAAGCTCTATAGATCCCACCGTGGTCTGTGCTTTTTTATCCATGCACTTATCTAATTTGCCAAATCATATTATGCCATGAGCAAAATAAAAATAAAAATTCCATGCTCAAGTGATTGAATGCTCACTTGGAAAAGTAAAAGTGTAAAGTAGAGGATTACAATTATTTCATATTTAAATGCTGTATGTCCAACAGACGATAGAAAAAGTTATTTCACGTGACATCTTCACCGTACAATAGAGGTGACAAGATTTACATGGTATGGGGAACGGATTGGCTACTCCCCCTGCCACCAGCCAATGGCTGGTGGTCAATGCTGCTTTGTGGGCCCAACATGATGTATGTGTTTCATCCATGCCGTCCATCTATTTTTCCAGATCATTTTATAAAATGAGACAAAAATTGAGGTATATTCAAATCTCAAGTGGAGCACATTACAGGAAACAGTGTTGAATGAACGTGGACCATTAAAAGCCTTTTGGGGCCATAAAAGTTTTGGATCAAAATGATCTTTTTTTTTTTTTCCATTCATCTGGACCTGTATGACCTAATCAACATATTGGATTTCAAATACACAGTACAGTGGACCTTAGGAGGATTTTAATTGTGGATATCCAATCACTATTGTTTTCCTGTGGTGTGGTCCACCTGACATTTATGTCCCTCTCATATTTGGGTTCAAGTCATAAAATGATCTTAAAAAATGGATGAACGGAATGGATTAAACATGATACATCATGGTGGGGCCCACACAGCACCGACCATCAGCCACGGGGCTGGTGGCAGGGGGAGTAGCCAATCCGTTTCCCATGGTATGATCTGGATCAGTCGTGGGTGAAATTTCTCACCATGCCGTAGCTGTAGCAGGGCTGTCAGTCGGCTGGATTTGGGGTGGACCTTGATAAGCCAAAGCCCATTTTTGGTCCTGAAATTAGTCCAGTCGGTGTTCTACAAGATCTGGACAACTCATCATGTGGACTTCGATTCGGTAGTGACTCTTCCCTCGTTGCTAGTTAGTGCTCTGTGAGCCCGACCAAGATGTATGTGTTTCATCCACACCGTCCATCCATTTTTTCAGTTCATTTTAGAGCGTGAGCCCAAAAATAAGGTAGATCCAAATCTTAGGTGGACCACACCATAAGAAATAGTAGTGATTGAATGTTCACCATTACAAACTTCCTAGGGCCCACTGTAATGTTTATTTGCAATCCAACCCGTTAATTATATCACATACCTAAATGAAGGAAAAGTAAAATTATCAGCTTGATCCATCATGGCCCACCATTTTTTTCTACGTTTCGCTAAAATTTGGATCCGCCTCAATTTTTGGACTCTTGCCTTTGAAATGAGTTGAAAAATAGAAATAACATGGATAAAGTACATACATCACGCTGGAGCTCTCAAAAAATATCCAGCACGGTGGTACTGAGTGAGGTTACTGCCGAATCCAGGAAAGGCTTGGCCGGTGGCCCAACACCAGCCAGCTAAGTGTCAAGGCTCCATGGTCACCACCGCTGTGTAAGTATTTTTGTAGCTCATTTTTAAGGCAGTGCACAAAATTGAGGTAAATCCAAAGCTCAAGAGTACCATACCACATGAACTAGTGGGATTTGAATGCTTACCATTGAAAATTTCCCAGGCACACAAAGTTTTAGAACAAGTAACATTTGTCTTTTCCTTTCGTCCACGTCTGCCTGATCTTATGAATAGGCTGGATAACAAGTAAACATCATTGTGGCCCGTAAGAAAGTTTCACCCATGTGGTCCATTTGAATTTTAGTTCCACCTCTTATGTGTGTTCATGCCCCAAAATAAAATGAAAATATGAATAGACAATGTGAATAAAATATATAAAAAATCGTAATCTAGATAGATCGTAAACCAAATTTTATACTGATTTCGTTTTCCGAATATTGGTGGACATTCTATGGACAGTCGTGATGAAGAATAATCAACGGTTAATTCAACAAACAGATATCCATTACTCTGAGTTGATACTTCATTCCGTCTGATTTTAGGCAATAACCTGTACATAGATTTTGGCAAATTTATCGGTTAATTTGAGTTAATATGTACCATTATGTACCCATTTTGAGTGTCTGCTTATCAACCATCATACTCTGCCAGAGCATCAAATAACTCCTTGCGTTTCCATTTCTGACCGGTAGGTTTTCAACGGGCCGGGCCTGGGGTAGGTATCGGCCCAGACTTTTGAACTGTTTCGGGCTGGGCCATGGGGTGGCTTTATTCATAATTCTGGCTTTTAGGCCACAGCCCGGCCCATTGACACCCCTGGTGACCGGAATCCCCTGCCATGCATGTTTTAGGAATACACAAGATCTGTGGGGCCAACCATTTTGTATATGTCAAATCCACTCCGTTCATCAGGTGATAACCATTGTTTATACTATATATTTAAAAGATGAGCTAGATTAACGGCTCATATGGTCCACACAATGGAGCAATGTAAAATTGTTCTCCAAACAAGCTCAGTAGTGTGGCCCACGTGAGGTTCGTATCAGTGTATTTTTCTATTTTTACTTCGTCCCTGTGAGTTACACTTGATTAATGGGTTCGATGAGAGAGAAACAATATGATTGCCCCAGATGGAAACTTATGGTTGACATCCCATCTCCACTTTTTCCATTTAGTGTGGCTTATATTTATTGCAGATGTAGCTTATTTTTGGATCTACATTTTAGGAAAGATGATAGAACTGATGGACAGAGTAGATTTTACATATACAAAACAGTGGGTCCCACAGACTTTGGCGTTTTAATCGGGTGGTGCCCTCATCGTTACAAATTTCATCCTCCTTCACTCCTGTGTTTTTCGATTTTCAAAGTTTTCACCGGATATTATCATAGAAAAAAGTTAAAAAATGTTTAAGGCTATTTGATTGAAATAAAAAGTTATATATATGAAAATGGTATTGTGAGGTCAATCTCATGATAACTTTGCATGAGGTCTACCCTATTGGTCAAATATACCATTCCATGGTGGGTCATGGGCTTAAAAATCAAGTTATTCAATGACTTGGGTGAGCCACATCACGTGTTATCGTTGACAGGTTATCCTCCACTAAATATTCATAATTATTTACTAGTCTTATGAAAGTGTGGCGCATAGATTCAACTCATTCATTGTGTGTATCCCACCTAAATGAGGGGTTAAACTAAATTTAAGCCATATCCAAAACTCATATAAGCTCCACGGTACTTTTATATGGTTTAGACATGTCTTCACATAGTTTTAAATGGTATAGCTCACCTTAGTTTCATATAATATCCCATAATTTGAGGAGGACCCATCAAATGCTTGGTGTTTATATTTTACAAACATCACTGCAGGCCACATAGCTCAACCTCATGAGGTGTACCTTACATTACTAAATATGTATAAAGGAGAGGAACTCTCAAATGTAACTTGTTGGATATTGTGGTTAATTGATGATTAATAATGCAAGAGTGATTTCAATATCTTTTGAAATAGGGGTTGCCATCCAAAATACTTCTCTTGACATGACCAACTTAAATGGGTTTGATTTTTTAGCCTTGATATTAAGTTTTGGTGTGACAACTAGTAATAAGAATAACGAGAGTAGATTTCATATGATAATCATAATGGCCTTATAGAAATTAAGGGATATGATCCCTCTTCCGACTCTTATCTATCTATGGCTGACCTGAATTACGGTCCAGCCTCATTTTCTAGACCTGGCCCTGACATGCGATTGCACGTCCAACGTCCAGTGGTCGGAGTAGATTTCATGCACATACCACACGCAGGTTGTCATTACTTTCCACGAGATCACGACAATATCTTAGATAAAAACGCAATATTTAAAATATTCAGAGATTCTGAAAATATCGCGATAAGGCGGTAGTGGTGGGGGATTCCAGACTTCCAGTCCGCCATTTAGGTAGTCCCGCGGATTACTAAAAGCTTCCTACGAACATTAAAAATAAAAAGAAAAGAAAAATACAAAGGAGAGAAACATTGAGGCCGCTGCAAGCCCTCTAGGGTTTTCATCTCCTCTCCTTCGAATCGGGCTCTCATCATCCATCTAAATTAAAAAATAAAAAATAAAAACGAAAATGGAAAAATTACAAAAATACTCCCTCCTTTCTTCTTTCCATACATCGCTGCCCTAAAGAAAATGACGGTAAATTAGGGTTTCGACGAGATTAGGGTTCTTTTTCTCCGTTTCTCTTTTTAATCGAGAACGATCGTCGATATCCTCATTGATTGCCGGTTCATTTGTAAGAAGATCGAATCAGGAGAATCGCCGAGCGGAGAATTCGATCTTCCAGTCTGTTATCACATGGCCAGATCGCACAAGTCGAAGAGGATTTCTTGGGCTCCAGATTCAAATCTCTGTCAGGTAATTACAGCGTTTACGCCATTAATCTATGTAGTTCTTGTAGAAATTCGTAAAAAATCGTAAGGATTTCCTGTAATTTTGTTAATTTCTGGGTACTTTTTTTTTCCCGGTTTTAAATTGTTTTTATTTTATCACTATATTTTTCTGTTTAATCTGTTGCAATTCATTTAAATTTTCTTTTCTTTTCATTTTTTTTCGATCTTGTTCTTGATTTTTTCAGTTCGAACAGATCGTGATTTTATCGACATCTAGGGTGCGTTTGGATGCACTATCCAATTCAACTTCAGTAATTAGTTAACTGAAGTGGAAATGACGGGATTGTATTTATTGTCGGTAGCATTCGTATCGAGCACCTCAGCTCCAAAATGTAATAATCTTTCAAGTTGGATTTGAAAGGGTATGACCGCATTCTGATGGATACATCCTTGTTGGGAATACAAATGAAGGGTTTTGATAGAACGATGGGTCCTGCATGACGGCTGACATGCCGAAATTGGTTTCCATGTCAGACGGCACACATGTCCGAGATCTGGGCCATTCATCAGGTAGTGCACATTTAAATGTCCGCTATATGAAAGTTAGGGTAGTTCACTCATCAAGTTGGCCACAAGGGTTCTGACTTCTTTTTCTAACTGCTCGCTTTCCTCATACAAGTTTGACCTGCCTGGTCAGTGGACCAAGATTATTTTTGCTTCAGGGCATGTTCACAGTGAACCCTACCTGATGACCGGATCTTTGACAGGGCGTGTGGCATCCAATGGTGGAACCAGGCACCACATGGGAACTGCCATGGCCGTGCATTCTATCAAAACCCTACTAGGAACATTCATGGATTTTTATCATGTCCAATTGATGTAACTGCATGTTTGCAATTCGGTTCACTTGTGTGTCCGAACACAGATCTAGTAATTCTAGTGTTACTCATCTTTTTCAGGAAATTATTCAAACCATCATGCTATCTTTTTCGGCCCTTCTCTTCCTTCATTACAGTGTGTGTGGTTTTTTTATTTGAAGTCGGTGGAAGAATCGGGTAAAGGTCAGGAAGTTAAGTCATCATTAATTTGCAAAAATAAAAAGAATTGTCGAAGGAAAATCATACTGTCAAGAGATATAAGGAATTCAGATGTCAGCCCTCGAAGTTAAATTATCTTGAAGGCTTGTATCATTTATAGGAATGAGCGAAATCATTGCTGTTTTAGACTACTTATGATTTGAAATATCGGAAGGTTCAATGGAAGATCATCATCTCCCACTCGTTAGATGAACTGGTAGGGACAGAGTAGTGTGTGTCAGTGATCCAGGGTTCAATCGCTTGTATTGTTACCTTTCAAAAAAAAAAGAAAAGAAAAGAAAAAAAGGCACTTCATTGTTTTAGGGGGTGTGTGGTTGCTGGTTTTTATATTTCTCGGCTTAGTAATTCCTAGGTTTTTTTTTTTTTTTTTTCATTCCCTGGGACATCCATTCTCCATCTTTTCCACAAAAAAGTTGCTCCGTCTTTTAGCTTGGGAATGGAAACCTAGATAATTTAAACAGAATTTTAGATTTTTTCTAGGTTTCCCCAGGGAACCTGGTGTATCAACCAAAAAAATGTAGTCGTTTCCCAGGAAACATAAAAACCAGGGAATGAATTCCCCAACAACCAAACAGGCACTTAGGGTGCATGTGATGCACTATCGAATTGCATTCCAATTGTTAGTGTAAAAAAGCGTAAGTAACCAACTTCGTAATGCCCTTAGCATTTACCTTGAGGGTATAGTACCTCCAAATTGCAACTATAGTAACTCCAAATTGCAACTATGTTACTTCCGAATTGGACTTGAAAGAAATGCAACTACAAGACGAGAGCTACTTCCTCATTATGGATACAATGGAATATAATTAACTTTTATCTCTCAAAAAAATAATTACCTTTCATCATTTCCACTTGGTTGAGCTGAGTGTTCACTAATCAATTAACTCTGTTGAGTGGTGAATGAAGTGATAAAGAACAAATTGGGATTTCCTTAACATCCTGTTTGAGCGCTAGGGCTTTGAGTTGCAATTGCATTCCGTCTCTGAGTTGGACTTGGTGGAATGTGACTGCAATTTTGAGGTCTGCTTCATTTTTTTATTTTTAATTGAGGTCCGCTTTCTCGTTATGAATACAATGAAACATCATTACAGTTTGGCCATACCTCTTGATTAAAATGAACAATTGCAATTCAACTCACTTGTTATCCAAATGCAGCCTTGAGTGAAAATATCAATCTACTTTTTACATACAATGAAATTATTAAAGTAAAAACAGAATCACATTTACTTAAGGATACAATCTTAGGGCCCCTTTGCTGGTAAATAAAATGGCTTCGGCATTAGACTAGACAGGAACTACTGAGAACTGACAAGCAATGTTATCTTAGCCACAATCTCTTTGATTACATAGAGTTTCAGCCTCCAGGTCCCATACACTAATTTCTAATCCATAATGGGATCATTCTGGAGCTTCCTCAGACTATAACAAGGCCTGCTCCCACTCCTGCATTATCAATCTGCTATAAACCTTTGCAAATCCCCACGTTTTGGCTTTGAGCACAGTATCTGTTGTTGAGGGATCCAAAATTGACTTTATGCTGTTTCAGGACTTCTCTTATGGCATCAAGAATGCTGTAGGTGTTATCCAACCCCTTGCAATTAGCCAATAACCCCTAGATTTAACTTCCATGAGCCTTCTGGAGGATGTTTCCACTCTTCACACCACATCATATATAATGCCATTCCATCCCAATTTCTAAAAATATCTTCTGCTGAAGTTCTCATGAACTCTTGCAATCTTTGCAAGAAAGATCCCACCCCACTAGAGCCTTTGATTTTGATGTAAACCCTTTCTAAGGTGTGCAGGACATTTTGAAGGTTCTTTTGTTCCACTCCATATAATACACTGAGCATCTTCCACAAATCTTGATATCCCATCTGCAAAATCCAATTGCTTTAAAAATACAGTGCCCCATAAAGCAAGAGTGGTCCTTCAATTTCTGCACTAAAAATTTGAGTTGATTATGGGGAATGGGCATGGAAGTTGTGCAGAGAGGCAATACTCACGCTGGAAGATCAATTACTTGATGATGAAAATCAGGTTGAATCAGCGTTTTAAATAGCAGTAGCGTGTTGCATAGCGTTCAAGCCCTCTGTAGCGTGTAGTGCAAGCTACACAATACTTCTATTTTTTAATTTAAATGTAGGAAAAATATGATAAATAGTAGGAAAAATGCACACAGACACACATATCTGCCTAAAAGATGATTAATTTTTTTTTTTTTTTGGTATAAGCATATTCAAATAAGTTATTAATTATCATTTATCAAAAGCAAATCCACATATGAAGTCATAAACTGAATCAAATAATTATCACATCAACAACTTTCTAAGCAAACCATTTTAATTTTTTTGAATCAAACCACTTTAATTAATAATGTCTTAGTGAAACCACAAGTCACAACTCACAAGTATGAAAAGTAAAAAAAAAATGCCACATGTTAAGAGTATCAAGTACAATACAGATATCATCTATACAAAGAAGGGTTTTTGATAACCCTCTTTCGAAACCCTTTTTCTTCAAGTTTAGTTTTGAAGATTTTCTAGTGTGTGAATTTCACACCAACTTAACAAAGGATCACCACCATTTTAAGTAAAAGTTAAAAAAAAAAGGTTTAGTTTTAACTTTACATTTTAAGTTTTTTATTTTATAAAATAAGTTCTATACAATTTTTAACAAACAAAAATAAAAAAAGTAAAAATAAATGTTCTTATCACTCTTAAAAAAAAATAAAAATACAAAAAACAAAAATACATTGTAGCGTACATTATAGGGGATTTACACTATTTAGCTACGCTACGTAGCACTACGGCTACGCTACGAGCGCTATTTGAAACGGTGGGTTGAATAAATTGCTTAACATGACCAAACGATTATGGCCTGTAACTAGGCATATTCAAACAGCTAACAAATACTTTAAATACTTAGAAAACAACATTATAAACATTATAAACAATCATATCGTCTCTGTACACTAATCTGATTGTGAGCATAGATATTTGAGATAACAGTAGTCCTTGATGATCAAACAGATCCAGATGTGCTCCGGCGTTTGGATATTTTCTTTTCACATTTAAGGATATGAGGTTGATATTTAGGAAAAAAATAAAGAAGGAAAGAAAGAATGGCAACAAAAAAAGTGGACAATGAAAATAATTAAACAAAAATGGTTACCATAGCACTCAATTTGGCTCCCACTTTGAAAGCCTGCATGGAATATGGTCATTGTTGAATAACTGCACTAAGTATCATGAAAGCAACAGCTAGTTCCTACATGCATGTCAAAATCCAGGCAATCCAAGTCCAGATACAAAAGCAACAAAGTTCTTTACCAAACATCCCCTGAAAATGAAGTTAGCTTATTCTCCATACTGGTTGACCGCCATGGCCATTTACTTGAAAATACATCTGCCCTGATTGGTGGAGATGGCACTCAATTAGTTAACTATGCACACCTTTTGAAAATGCAGTTAGTTTATTCTCCGTACCGGTTACTGCCATGGCCATTAAGTTGAAAATACAACTGCTCTGCTTGGTGGTCTGCAATTTGTTCCGCATTTCAAATCACACAGAAATTTAGTTACAGGATACTTTATCCACCTGTCACTCCCACTTTGAATCATGCTTTGGACTTGTGCTCATGCTTCTGAGCTGTTTATACTTGCTAGCATTTTGAAACAGCTGCCTCCCCGCTCCTGTGTTTGAATTTTTTACTGCTTCGCTTCACGCTCTGTGTACTATACATAGAATCTCTCACTGGGACATGTATGTCCTAATACAAACAAAAAGTGGCACTGGGGAGTTTAGTAGCCTTCGGAGATTGTGGCCACCCCTTCTAGTCTATCTTATGCAAGAGGATAAAATTAGAAATAACTTGAATAACTTCGTGAAGTTGCCCATGTGCATCAATGCATAAGCAGACCCCACTAACTACTTCGGAGCCAACTATGCATGATGATGTACAGACAGGTGTGTGGATTTCCATAACAACAAGTTCAATCTAATTGGAAGGAACAGATAGGGTGCCCTGGATATGCAACCTAAGTTTCGTACGTCAAGATTCAACCATGATCTTTATCTTGCCCCACTGATTGTGCTAATGGGCATCAGTAGCTGGTAAATCTGAACCTTAAAGAATAAAGGAAATAAAGCCAAGAGAATAGGATCTTAGGAGAAAATTGTTTTGGGCGTTGTTCCCATTAAGTTCACCCACAGAACCCTTAGATCTTGGATACCGGCACATTAACATGGACTAGATCACTGCTAGAGAAGGCTAAGATTAGATGAGTCATGGATTGCTATAGAATATCAAAGGTAAGTGCCGTCTTATTGGAATTATGTTATTAAAGCTTAACTTTAAATCAGCACTTGGATTTTTTTTAAAAAAATTCCTTTCAAAAAACTTCATTGAGGAACTGTCACGGCAAGCCTCGGAAAATAGTTTTAATGGAAGCAAAAGCAAACTAAGTTTATCTTTCAAAAAAAAAAAGAAAAAGAAAAACAGTTTATTGTTGTTTTCTGAATTCTGCAAGTCACCCTATTGTCAGAGCCATTTGTGAGGAGGAGGCTTGTTGATGTTAAATTCTTTTTCATTGCACCTGAGCAGATACTTTCAGCTGTGTATCATGAGCGTTACAGCCAACTCCTTGATTTGTAAACCCCTTGCCAATGTAGACTAATGTGGCGCCTATAAATGATTCTCACAGTATTGTGTTTTCAGCTGATAGTTGATACACCGAATGAAGTACCTTGGAGATTTTAAAGAAATTCATTGTGATGGTTGAGCAATGTTGTGTTTTGATAATGCTGTGAAATAGTAAACTCCGTGTGATCTTATATCATGTAAATTACCCTATTTGTTACTGATACATTCCCACATGGAGCATGCAATCATCATCATCTAAACCCTTGTCCCAATTAATTAGGGTCGGCTAAACGAATGCTGTTCCACTACTCCATTCTATCACGCACTGTAATCTCTATTAAACCATAGGGTCCTTGAGTCTTTCCTTACTACCTCCACTAACGTCCTTTTGGTCCTTCCTTGTACCCTTTTGGTCCCCATTGCACGTGGTCAAACCATTTAAATCTACTTTCCCTCATCTTATTACCTATTGTTGTTGCTCCTACGTTCCCTCGAATGCATTCTCTTCTAATTCTTTGCTTCCTTATCTTACAACCCATCCACCTCAACATCCTCATTTCAGCTACTCTCATCCTATGAGCATGTTGTTCCTTAACTGCCCAACATTCTGTCCCATAAATAAAGCATGGCTGGTCTTATGGATATCCTATAAAATTTCCCCTTCTGTTTGATTGGTATGCAACAAACATATTTAATTCCAGAGGTACATCTTCACTTCTTCCACCCAGCTTGAATTCTATGGCGACATCCTTCTCAACCTCTCTGCTCCCATGTATGATCAACCTGAGACACTGAAAATAGTTATTTTAGGGGGCACTTCTTGATCACATGGAACATGTAGTGTCTTGGAAATTATAATGTTTGTCTTTGCACTATTGTTGAGAATATGATTTCCTTTTTTATTTGGTCCATTTTCATAGTGATAAAAGTGGTGGATTTCAATTAGATGTTATATAAAGCTTAATTGTCGTTCCAATGTGATTTCTTAATTATGCATTAAAATTACCTAGCTTCTCATTTTGATACTTTCATTACAACTAAAAACATATGAAATTGAAAAGTGAAGTTCATAATTTTATGGGCCCAATAATCTGGTGAGAATTATCAGGCTGTCCACATGCTTATATCAAATAGTTCATGCAATTGAAATGCAATGGCTGCAGTTGAGCCAGGACTAGAAGGGATTCATGTTGTACTTTAAAAAAGTTGAATCCGTAATACCTACGAGTCCTGTGGAAATGCAAGTTCATGGAGCAAAAGCAAACAGTAATCTTCTGAAAGTTACCGAATCAATCCAGATCTTAGGATGAGAAATTTCTGCACTCGAGAAGATCTGAAAGGGATTTATCTACCAATTAGCAGATGTATGACATATGATATCCCATATTAGCACAGGAAATATTTTTGATGGATATTAACAGAGGAAGCTGAAAGGTGAAAAAACTAAATAATTTCAAGTTTATACCTTGAAAGGTTTTGAGTTTGAAGACTTCGAATCTTAATACATCACAGTATTCCGTAATATCTTTTCAGCAATATGAAAGAGTAACAATAGCCCTGAATATTTCCTATAATCCTTAATACCAAGGTTTTAAGACCCGGTTTCAGAGAGAGACTCATCCTGGTATCAGACCAAGTCATATGGCAGATACTGATTTGGCTCATCTGATACAAGCCAGTTGCATTGACAATATGAAAAATAGTTTAAAATGAAAAAATAAGATAAAATCAGAAATATGATGCAGAATCAGCTGTCAAGCACACATTAATCTTCTGAAAATTATAAAAAGTAATCCAGATCTTTGGACAAGAAATTTGTGCACTTGAGAAGAACTAAAAGGGATTTATCCACCAATTAGCAAATGCGTTGCTTATGATGGTCCATATTAACAGAGAAAATTAAAAAGTAAAAAAATTAAAGAAATTTCAGTTCAAAGAGTTTGATCTTAATACATCTTAACATTGCAGAATATCTTTTCATCAATATGGAATGGTAACAAAAACTAACAATAGCTCTGGAATGTCTTGCTAACCTTAAGAGTTCAGACAAATGTTTTTAAGGCTCAGTTTTGGTGTGGGACTCAGTCTGGTATTGGACCAATTCCTATTGCTGATCCTGATTCAATTCGTCTGGTGCAGGATGGGTCACCTGGATGATATGGAAAAATATTTAAAAACAAAAAATAAAAAATCTGAAATTTTGATTAAAAAAATTAAAAAGAAAGAAAATTGGGAGAAAGAATTGGGAAAATTTTAGGAAAAAAACAAGAACTCATATATAAACAAATTAAACTTATTTTAAGTTAGTCACACAAATTTAAACATACGGAGACATTTTGGATGCATTTATAAACCCATAAAAAGTGTTAACAAATTTAAACCTACATCCACAATAATTAGCCAACACATGGAATTGGAGGCAATATAAAATGTAGATTGCACAACCTAGGCAAGCTAAGATGATTATGTAAGTCCAAAATGTGTAGAAAAGTTTACTGAATTATATAGTATTTGTATACCTGTGTAGACATTGTGTCAATCATTACCGAAGGGAGACCGGTTGCCACCAAAACCTATATGACTTGCTTGATGCTGAGTTGTAAAGGGATAATTTAAAAGTTAAAACCATGGTTCCAGAACATTCTTCTCATATTATAAAGAGTAGAATTGTGTCTATCCCTATAATGCTCTAAAAGCTTGAACTGAATCCCACAGGCCACCCCACTCGAGCCCGGTGTGAAAATGCCCCTGCATTAATCACCCTCGGTGAGGAGTCTCGAACACGAGACCTCCTGCTCTGATATCACTTTGATGCAGGACAATTAACCACTTGCTCCAAAAATTCGAACTGATAGAGCATGGCGAATCAATCCCTTTATCTCATAGCCCAGGCCCCGCATCCCATGTGTTAGGACCTCAGCCGAACTCCTCTCGTGGGCCCCACATCTCATGGGTACTGCCTCACATGGGCCGCCCACCCTGAGTGTGCCCCTGCATCCCACGGGCCACCCCACTCAAGCTCGGTGTGAAAATGCGCCTGCATTAGGACATTCACACACATGCTTGCATTTATGCATTAATAGCATGTTTATCTTTTAAGGAGTATAAACTTTTCAGCATCAATTTCTTTTATCAATGGAGCATCCTCAATGCTGTAAGTTTTTTATTTTTTATTTACTCGTGCTGTCTTATATAGACATCTTCAAATGCGGGGTTTGAATCTCTAATACCAATACATCAAAGACAACTATTTTTAAAGCTAAATAAACTTTTAAGGAATAAAGAGAATACAATTGAGAAAAGGGGGAAAGATGAGCCAATCACAAGTGCATTTGCCTCCTTTAATGCATTAGGTAATGAAACATTCAACTGAGCCACTAAGGTCCTTTTCTAGTTGAAAAGACGAGGGAAAAAAAATGGTTGAGTCTACCTAGCCATTGTGCACCCCATATTGGATGACAGTAATCTATGCGAATTTTAAGGACCGTCAGTAGTCTTTGAATATTTTGTGTTAATCTTTTGGAATCAACAAGCAGGAGAATGGAGCTGTTAATATATTCTTCAAATAAGAGTATTGCTAGTGCATTAGTTATAACGTTGTTTATTCACATCCATCTACCCATTATATTTCATTTTCAAGAAGCTGTTGTATTCAGCAAGCTTAACAAACATGCAGCTAAAGGATGTAATAAGAAAAAAAATTTAATGACCTATGGTCTAACGAAGGTCTGGCCCTTGATAGAGTGGATTGGCCTCCGTTAATGCATTAGTCAATGAAACATTCATCTGAGCCACTAAGGTCCTTTTCTAGTTGAAAAGACAAGAAAAAAAAATGGGTTGAGACTATCTAGCCATTGTGCACCCCATATTGGATGACAGTAATCTATGTGAATTTTAAGGACCATCAGTAGTCTGTGAGTATTTTGTGTTAATCTTTTGGAATCAACAAGCAGGAGAATGAAGCTATCAATATATTCTTCAAATAAGAGTATTGGTAGTGCATTAGTTATAACGTTGTTTATTCACATCCATTTACCCATTATATTTCATTTTCAAGAAGCCGTTGTATTCAGCAGGCTTAACAAAACATGCATCTAAAAGACGTAATAAGAGAAAATTTAATGACCTATGGTCTAACGAAGGTCTGGCCCTTGATAGAGTGGATTGGCAGCAGGGTGTTCCACCGCTGTTACCGTTATGATATTGGCTGTTATGGCCTCCTTTTTCTTTTTCTTTTTCTTTTTTTGAAAAAAAAAATTGTTTCAGGACCATTACGGGGCTGTAACGGGTCCTTTTTTTCCCCCTGTAACAGCTGTTACAGTTGTTACATAACCGTTTTGGCATACCATGATTGGCAGAACAGGATTCATGTAACTGAGCCCAATTAATTGGGATAGGGCTTAGATAATGATGATGATGACATTTTAAATATGTTTGTTACATTTCTGTATGCAAATTATTGGTTCAACTTTCAAGTAACTTTTAAGTACTTAGATAGTTATATTACACTATTATAATTATATAACTATTATAATGTATTTTTTATATTATAGTTTATATTGTTATAATTCATATTATAATTTATAATTTATATGAATGAACATGTTGCCTTTTCAACTTTCAGGGGCTTGTGTTTTATTTGTTGGTATTTTTAATTGATGAGGTTCTTATTGGCGGTTTAGGAATTGCTTGACTTCCTACAAAACTGAAGCCCTTTGATGCAACGGGAATTGCAGAAAATTCAGAGCTGGATCTGTAAGTTCCAGATCTAGCATCAAGCACTGCGGGAAATCCAATAATAGACACTGAGTAGAAAAAACAAAGTCTGACAGATTAGCTATTGCTGGACTGACAAGAGGGTCACTCGCTATCGCAAAAGCTCGTAATTAACTATTTTACATTTTTCTGCCATATGTTTATTACGCATGTATATTATGGTTTCAAGTAACTTTTATGTACTTGTATTACCATTATAAAGTATTCACATATTATAGCTTATAATATATATGAGTGAACATGTTGCCGTTTCAGTCTTTAGGGGCCCAGAGGCTAATGTATGTGGATTCTCTAGCAAAAGGAATCTGTAGATTATCTTTATGCATAGGGGACTTGTATCCACTGCCTTGATGTTTCTTTTGTTCTCTTTGCTTTGAGTTTTCAATATGACTTTACCTGTGAAAGCATGTGGAATTGGTCCGACCTCTGGATAGTTTGGATGGTCTTGATGAGGGCCATGGGTGCCCGTTGCTATGGCTGAGTGTGTCAGGGTTGTTGAGACCTAAGGTATGGCCCATATCCAAGCTTGCCGTTACCTTTGCCTTCCGTACGTAGTTTGAGCCATCTAGGGGAGAAATTGCCCGATTCCACGAAGCCATCTGGATCTGGGCATTCATTAGATACCTGTGGGTTGATACTCTCTCTCCTAAGGTTCTCCTCTATTGCCTCCATGCAACCATCCATGGGATTCATCTGTTACGTCATCTTAACACTCTTGCCATTCATCTTCTCAGTTAGCAAGTCTGTCCTCTTTGGCAAGGCTCTCATCACATCGCTTTGTTCACCCCCTGCCATCTTTGGACTGAAAGAGGTCCCACGGGCATAAACAATTTGGTATCATAGTAGAATGAGAACAAAGTGATGTGATGAGAGCCTTGCCACAGATTGTTTATGCACACTAGAAGTCGGACCTCTTTCAGTCCAAAGTGTAAGGTCCCACTTCTAGTAGGCAGATTGTATGTCCTAGATAATGGATTATTAGGAAACTGATTATTCGCTGATTTAGGACAAGTTATAGGTTGTGCAAGTGACTGATTAAAGGCTGGGTTTAGTTGCTGGATGTGGAAAATTTTGAGACCCATTTGTGGATCAGTTTTGAGGACAAAATTTTGGGCTAAAATTAGGGACTGTTTTGAGGTTTGATAAAGAGATGGGTTTTGGTTCTGTTGGGGTAGAACTTGGGCCATGGTGATGGTCTATTGTAAGTTGAGGGTGTGAAATTAAGGCTGGAAGAGTTGGATGAATCTGGGCTGTGATTTGTGACACATGTTGATCACCTGGAGGAATATAACTGGTCAATTGCGACCAAAGGTATCTGGGACAACATGTTGACCATCGAAGAAGAAGAGGGGGTGGAGGAAGAAAGGGTTCAGTTAGGGAAAGGGAAAGTGCTCAGTTAGGGTGTAGCAATGTATTTTAGTTTAGATTGAAGGTTACGTGGTTGGGTTTATTGCAAAAAGAAGAAGGGTTCAGTTAGGGTAGGTATGCATTTTAGCTTAGATTTAAGGTTACGTTTGAGGGCAGATTTGGTGTCGGGAGACTAGAGGACTGGTTGGGTTTATTGGCAAAAAGAGACATATGTTTGAAGGCTGGAGCAGATTGGATTGTGGAGGCTGTGGCTGAGATGGTTGTAGACCTTACGCAATCGAATCCTTTTAGATCTGTATTCATGGCATCTAAATATATCTCTAACCAATATTAGAATGACACCCAGACTCCTAAATCTCCAAGTTAAGCAGAAATTTTTGCAGAGCAACCCTGCGTATCAGCTGTTTATACAATCAGCCCATGTGTAGGAATAGTTTTGTAATTTTTAGCATTGCCTAGGGGCAATTCTGTCCTTTTCTTTCTCAGCAACTGGTTGATGTATGTTCGAGCGTTGCATTTAGCATACACTATGTAGCATAGCATAGCCTATGCACTACGTAGCATGAAAGTAGCCCAAGTCATGTGTAGCGTATGCTACGCACTGTAGCTGACACTATATGCAATTTTTCACTTGGTAAAAATCAATTAATGTTTTCAATGATTTGTTACATTCTGCTATTTTCATTAAAAATTAGTTCATTTTTTCAATGTTTTTTGCTGAAATAATATGAGCAGCATGTTAAATCAGTTCTGTTGCTATTTTATTTATTTTTAATGGGGTTGTTTGGATACAGGAAAATTTTCAGAACAGGTTATATAAAAAAGAAAATGCTGAAATAAAAAAATAATAGTCAAGTTTTGGTCTATACAATTTTTTTTTTTTTACCAAGTGTGTTTTTTTTTTTTTGGAGCAAGCAATGTGTGTGTGTGTGTGTGTGTGTGTGTGTGTATCATCAATTCACAGAAGGATGGATTCTTCTTTGGCTGATTCTATTTCTGTTGCCTTAATGTCTTTATCCCAGCGAACAGCTTGATTTTGATAACCTGTAACTTCTCACAAAATCTGAAACCAGTCCATCCAGCAACACTAGAATCTGTCCACCAATCTTTGATCATAGCAAGGAATCTGGCTGAAGGAGCCACTTGTTTTCGAATTTGAATGGTTGTGGGCCCCAGTAAATGGAGTTGTCCAGCAGCATTGGATTATGATTGGAGATGGGTTTGGGTATGATGGAGATAATCGAATTAGGATAGAGCATATCCCAACTTTGCTTGGAGATGGGTTTGGGTATGATAGGGTTGTCTTGGTGGTTAGAGGGGTTTAAAACATTAACCAAGGCAAAACTTTGCTTGATAATCATATCTGGTTACTGGCTGGCCTTCAACATGCAATCCCCTTTGCTTGAATGGTGATAGTGATGTTAAGGAGGATGGGGTTAAAGCATTAACCAATTTAAAAACTTTGCTTGATAATCGTATCCTGTCACCATCTGGCCTTCAACATACAATCCCCTTTGCTTGAATGGTGGTAGTGCTGTTAGGGTTTAGGGAGCCTAAATGGTGGTGGTGGTGTTAGGGTTTTGAGGGAGAGAGAAGTGGTTAACGAACACTATGAGAGGATTAGAAATAACAAAAATTTGGGCCTTTCTGGTTAAAACATTAACCAAGGCAAGAACTTATCCAATTCTTATTGCAAAACCAAACATGGTTTCTTAAGAGATAATTGGTTATTTTGTTAGAACTTGGGCGGTTGTCCATGTATCCAAAAAGCCCTTCCCTTTACTCTTTGCTCTATTTTCCTTTTGTTTTAATTAAAATCTAAATCTACACACCATGTATCTTACACTTCACACTTTAGAAGGGGATCGCTATATTACATGCCATTCTATTTAAAACACTGGTATGTCATACAGATTCGTATGCAGGGGCATTTTGGTCATTCATTAAGCAACCGGTTGGCCTTTATTGGTTTCCTCTCAGTCTTGCAGTACTGTGAGGCCACTTTCGATCTTCCTTCCTTCATTGTCCCATGGCGAGGTTGGTTTGGGTTTCCCTATTATCTATTCGGGGGGTCTCTTGGATCTTCAACGGTTCATTGTTGATACTCTATTGGGACTGTAGGGTGGTCCTTTTAAATGTCAGAAGAAGATGTTACAGGAGATGATATTCTTAGTATCTTATGGCTGTGGAAAGAAAGGAACGACAAGTTCTTTTAGGACAAGGCTGCATCTAATGCTCTAGTTAAAAGATGGATCTCCCTCATGATCATAGAGTGAGCTTTGCAAAACAAGGAATTTAGAGACTGCTCTAGATGTTGTCATAGGGGGGGTTCTTAGTTGTAATATGTTTAGAGGCTGCTTGGAGTTGCCCTACGTTTTGTTTTGTTTTTTTTGGTTACTTTTTGGCTGCCTTGATGGCTGAGTCATGAGTGGGTCACTTGCGGTGGACCGCTTTTGTGTTTGTTCTCTCTTTTTAATAAAGTCATTAGTTAACTTAACTTTGGTAAACTCATGAGGGCTGAAACTTGGATTTATTACTGCTTGTTATCTGCGACTATGCCAGCACAATGTAAGTGTTTTGTTGATGTTGCATACATTTATATTTTATTGGAATTTCCTCTCGTAACTAGAAACCGGATGAAAGTAGAAAAAGAAAACAGTTCTAAACAATAGTAGTTATCTATTTATCAAGTGCCTAACTAACTTCTATTCGAGTTATTATAGTCTGCAAGAGGCAACTACTAAAGATAGTTCTAAATTTGTGAAATTGTATAGGCCAAAAAAAGGCTCTATCCAATGAAATACCACATTCTGAACTTAGTTCAATAATATAATTTACCAATGATATTTCTTTTTCTTTCTTTCTTTCATTCTTCTCAGATTTTGTCTAGATGGTCATGTTGCTGGACAATTTAAAACATTTTCTTCTTCATTCTTTAAAAAAAAAAAAAAAAAAAAAAACTTCTCATATAATCTCTAGGTTCTTTTCTTGAATTAGCAAGGACACGATTCTTTTCTTTCATTAGCAGGAAGAGTGTTATAAGAAATCGATGTTTAATTTTCCTTTTGACTAATCATGATCCTGTTACAATCATGGTTATGTTATGTAACTGTTCATTTGGTTCAGAAATTGTTTCCAGAGTAGATCAAATACCATTTGTTCAATCAGATATGTTAAGTGGGGAGGGAATTCCATTCCAGAGCTAGGAAAGTCAGTCACTTCTATATTCTTGAATTATAATGCTTTTCATAGTTTTGTTTCCTTGGTCTGTGTTGTATTTTGTTTTTCCTGGGCTGAGTCTACATTATCATGATATGATTACTATCATATTCTTACTCTTTTTTACTCTTGTAGAGTTCAGATAATTCAGCGCACACATGCACACACGCACAGTTTTATTTTTATTTTTTGATAGGTAAGCTAGGCTCAGACCTGAGACTTCAATGTGGAAATTGCACTGTCTAGCATTGCGCTTTGCATCTACCATTATGCTTTGCACTCAAACCCAATTTGCATAGATTTTATCCCTCAAGTAGGGATGGACTTCTATATACAGAGCTAGAATTTTTAACTCCTTTGCTGAATGTTGTGATGCCTATATTCTTCAAGACTTCAACTGTGATATTTCTCTCTCTCTCTCTCTCTCTCTCTCTCTCTCTCTCTCTCTCTCTCTCTTCTGGTCTACATTGTATATTAGCTCTCTTAGTCTGCCATCTGAACCACGAGGGGAGCCCATGGTTATGCTTTTTAATGGACTTGTGGGTTGAGATGGTGCAATATTAGTAGAGGTGAGTCATTGAAACCTGGTCATAGGTTTCTTGCTTGTTGCCTTTTCCCAACATGATAACTACTAAAGGGATATCTTAGTTGAAATAAAGAGCATAAAAAGCAATAGCGGTGCTTAGTCAAAGTTCAAGATCCATAATGAAGAGCAAGAAACTCCAGAAAAGGTTTTGGATTTTAAAGTTTCCTTCCCGATGAATGTGAGAGCATGACCAATTGAGAATAGATTGAGAAGGTTCCCCCCATCCACCCCAAAACACATGCGCTCATGTGCCAATTTACAAGGTGCATCAACTCCTTTTGATGATGGGGAGGAAGTAATCATTGGTATAAAACTTGGCATCTAAAGAATTTATTGAGGTTCGTGCTGAGTAGTATCTCTCTCTCAAAGATAACAACATTATTGAAAAGAATACGAGGACCAAAGAAACAGAAAAATTATAACCCCAAAAGGGCAAGGACGCAAGCGTCCAAATCCTTAAGCCGGAGGCCCATTCGACAACCCAAGACTTCGCCTCGAGGATTACCTGACCATCCAACTCTGATCTATTTTGAAAACATCGCCTATTTCTTTCGCCCCATAAAGCCCAAAGGCAAGCCATCACCACTAAACTCCAAACCACCTTCCCTTCTTTTCCCACTCCACCTTCGTGCCAAGAAGCAAAAAAAAGAAGAAGAAAGGATTCCGGCATTAACTGACATTCAAGGTAAAAAGAAAGAAGTCCGGCACCTTTTTTCGTAAACTGACAATGGAGGAGTAAGTGATTCACCAACTCTGCATCACTCATACACAAAATGCAAATGTTCAGGAGCACCAAGCCTCTCTTCCTTAAATTATCCACGGTTAGAATTCTATTCTAGCCGGCTAACCAAACAAAAGTAGACATCTTCAAAGGAGCACCATACTTCTAGAAGTAAAGGTTCTGAGAAGGAATGGAGGGAGAAGCATAGAGGAGTCGATGGAAGGACCGAATTGAAAACCTTCCCGAGCTATGACTTTTCCACACTACTTTATCCTCTGAAGAGTCAACAATAGGGACAGATTTCAACTTCTCTAGCAAGCTAATAAAGGCCACCATCTCCTCATCTGATAGACCTCTACGGCAAGGAGGAACCCAAACAAGCCCCTCGCTAGATCTAGAGAGGCAGCTAGCAACTGAGATATTTTTATCTGGGGCAAGAAGGGCTAAGGTAGGAAATGCTTTCTGGAGTAAGCAATCACCAAGCCATAGATCCTCGCAAAATCAAATATGAGAACCATTGCTCACCTCAAATTCAAAAGAAACACTTTCTTTAAACGTAGAATCCATCAAAAGAATTGCTTTCCACAACCCTAAAGGTTTATATTGCAAAGAGTCTTTAATCCACCACCCTTGCAGGCTGGTACTATACTTTGAAGTTGTCTCCCTTCATAACCTATTATTCTCCAAAGCAGTGTTTTAAATAGCGGTAGCGTGTTGCGTAGCGTTCAACCCTCCGTAGTGTGTAGTGAATAGCAATATATATATGTCACATTCTTCAAAATACAAATCCCACAATTAAGAGCTTCAAGAATACAAATAGTACATTGATTTTTTTTTTTTTTAAATTTTTAAATTTTTTAATTTTTAAAAAAATTAAGAACGAGCGTACCTATTGTTGTCTCAAGATGAGATACAATTAATGAAAACTCTAAAATTTGAAGCTCCACAGCCGACCGGAACCGGAATTGGGGAAATCTGATTTCTCCGTCATTTCTTCTCCAATGATCATGAAACTGCACCAAATGGACCTCCTTGTAGTATCCAACAATCGGCCAAAGAAGCCATTCGATGGGCTTTTGGATCACAAGATTGAAGAGGGGGAGAGGAATTTGCGTTCGACATAGGTTTCCAAGGGGGGTTTCGAATACCTTTAAAAAAGGAAAAAAAAAAAAGTTAAGTAGTTGTGGTGTGAGTTCACCACTCTTTATAATAGAGAAAAAACAAAAAAAATAAAAATACTGCAGCATAGTGCACGCTACCTACGCTATACGCTACACCTCCGTAGCGTATGCTACGACCCCTATAACGTACACTACAGGGGATTTACACTATTTGGCACGCTACGTAGCGCTATGGCAGTGCTACGCTACCACTATGCTATGCGCGCTACTGAAAACACTGCTCCAAAGCAAACCACCACAATCACTTTCCCAATAACACCCTATTCGTATGCTCCAAAACCTGCAAAGCAGCTCCCCCTTCCAACAAAGGCCTGCAAACATCCTCCCATTTTAAAAGATTTTTCCTCTCTTTTCATCTCTTGGAGAATATTTTATTATTCGGTAAATGAGACCCCAAGTTGACTTTGGTTGTTCCGTTTATATGATGGTTTTAAGTATTGGTCACCTCTGTCACATGATATGGGGGTGAATCAGTCTATTAAGAAAAATTGGGTCATATTGGCTGATGCAGGCCTGGATACACACTGTATGGGCACTGAAAAAGGGCCCATTGTGAAATTTTTTTTTTTTCAAATTCTCTCTTGTTTTTCCATTTCTTTCTTCATTTCAATCACTGCTTAACAACTAATTTTAGATTAGATCTAAGCCTATTTTGAGGATCAAAACACAATATTTGAGTGGGATTCGACAAACCAAAGCGGAATGGACCATTTTGGGAAATATTGGAAGAAGGGGTAAACCATCACTCTTTTCATTGTTTTTACTCTTTGTTGTATTCATATATGATGGGCCCTAATCATGCTTTATTTGTGTTCAATTAGGTGTTATTTGGTTGACTTTAAGTAGGTCAAGGTGATACACAACATTCTTATCAAAGTTATACAAGTTAGAAACATAAAAATACGATAAATTCTGATGTTTTACATTTTTCCCATTTTCCCAATATTTTTTAAAGATTTTTTTTTTTTTTTTTTTTTAATTATATAAAAATCCCAAAAGAATTTCAGCTAGCATGTGTCCAATGCAGTCCATACTGTATTGTTTTTGGGCCTGGCTAGTACACCCACAAACACCATTATTCAAAACCTTGTTTTGCACAGATTTTATTCTAGAGGCACATTGTGTTCTCTAGCCATGATTTGAAATTCGGTTATGGCATCAACTACAATTGTTTTCACTTGTTTGTAGAAAAAACAAAACTTTTCTTGGTTGAACTTCCATGTTATGAATATCCTCCAAATTTCGTGCATGTGCATTAGAGAGACCCCTTGTTTATATCTCATTCCATTTCTAAGTAGACTTTTATTGTTACCTCCTTTGTTGGCTCGTGGCAAGGTTGCATGTTGCATTGATTTTTGTTCATTATTGGTGTTTTCCTTGAGGAATTGAGAGTCACTCGTCTCTTTAGATTTAGTTTTTTTTTTTTTTTTTCCTATTTTTGTTACATTAGGAAGCTAATAAATAGTTGGATTTTCAATATTCATCCTGTGACTTCTGCAAACGTGGCTTGAACATTTGCATTCTATTGATAGAAGGGGCATTTGTAAGCTGGATGATTAAACTTCACCACTCTAGAAAGACTGCTAAATTATTAAAGTATTGGTGGCCATTTGTCACTATAATGAGCAGTGGGTATCTGTAAGTTGGTTGATGATGATGTAACCTTGGATCTAGTGTTTCGACAAAGCCCAGAGTTTTTCGTAGCAATTAGAAAAGGAAGAAAGGATAAGGGAAATGGGGGATCATAGGCATACTGGTTGCAAATTGGCAACCAAACACCTCTCGAACACACAAGTGGGGAACTCTCCTCTCAAAATACGCACTTTCATTATAATGCGTAGAACTAACACGAGCAAAATTATAGAGATTTATACCCTCAATCAATCCTAGTAAGCTCTCCTTAATCCCCAACTAACCTAGGTAATTAGTTGTTAATACAACTAATTAACCATCATTACAAACCCTTAAAAAACATCATTACAACTAACAATTAACTACAACAACTTGTAACATAAAATAAATGAATTCCTACCCAAAGCAATAAGCAACATAAAATAGTTCACAAAAAGGATCTCGCTATCTAACAAAGAAGATTTTCTCGTCATCTAGATAACCAACTCATCAATGGCTGAGATCTCTAGCTAGCAAAGAAACTTTGCCTGCCATCCTGTGAGGGCTTACTGGTGGCAGGAAAAGTATTTCCGCCACCAATGATGCTGGCTCATAAGGGCAAGGGATGGCCCAAAAGGATGTGGGTGGAGGTAATAAGGACTTGTCCTCAGGTCTCACCTGGTGCAACTTCCTGCAGCACTAAACATCACATGACAAAAGTTGAAGGCTTTTTAGCTCATTTGTATGGATCTTCAAAGTTGAAGTTGCTGAATAAATGCTTCCCACATATTGTCTACAAATGGACCAAATAACGTGCACCCCTCGACAAAAAATGGATGAGGATCAGCCGACGCTACTGTTTCACTAGACCACACACCATGTACTCACACAAATCGTCAAGCATTGGAGAGGCCATGCTTAGAAGGCATCCATTGCCACATCCGTTGCTCCCTTTCAGTCGCTTATCAAAGGCTAAATCTCTTGCAATGTCATGGTGACCAATGGACCCTTCGTCGATCATAGGTGCCCCGTGAATGTGTGAATGTTCATCAGGCTCCTTGTCAAAGAGTTGAGCCTTGTTGAGGTCCAATAGCCCACCATGTACATAAGAAACCACCTTAGGATTGAAGAGATGTTGGAATGTTTGCAGTGCCTCGGAGGTGGTCGAAATGAGGGTTTCTCCCAACTCTTTTGCCATCTTGCCCAGAATGTGTGGTGCCCCATGCTCCTTTGGACTCACACAGTGAGCAGGTTTGTTTGGAATGCTAACACCCAACACAAGATCGATATGGTGTTGGATGTCCCTCATCGGTGGTACCCTTTTGGGAAATTCATCAGGCATCATGTTGGCAAACTCCTCTAGCAACGGTTTCACATTATTAGAAAATTGTGCACCGCCATTGGTCTCTTCTGGGGCCACCATAATATACACCATACCACTTTCTTTGGCTGCCCTTACAAAGGTGGTCATAGAGAGAAGCTTCTCATCCTCTCCCTTGACGAACTAGATACAAGATAGTTTATGGCGTCAATTTTTGGAGGGATGAGTGGTTGGGTGAGAATCTATTGGCCCTTAGTAGGATTTTTGTGATCATAGGATGGTTTGGAAATCGTTCTTCAAAAGTAATCTCATAGACAACAAAGTGGGAGCAAATGGGGCTATTTCTCATATATGACATTCAAACTAAAATTTCTAACCATCAAATGGATATCTGATGCAGGACACATGATTTAATATTAGCAGGCAACGTGGAGATTACGAAAGAATCCATAATGTAATTCAATTAACAAAAGATGCTAACCTATCACATAATTAAGAGTAAACAATAGGAAATAAAATCTGATTTAACCTAAATCACATGCCCCGCATGCTAAGAAGTCACATAAATCGATTAAAACTAGGCCCGATGAAAAGATAGAACTTCCAATTTAGCATAGGTATGTTCCACACTCAATGGACTGACTTGTAGGTTCTATGATTAGAGTTAGGAAGGGGGAAATATGAAATTAGGGCTAAATTGGGTGAATTGGTTAATGGGAATGATGGATTTAGGTATTGGTAGAGGGGAATTAAGGTTTCGATGAAGGGAAGTTAGGGATTTTGGGTCAGTAAGGAAATTAGAGTTTTAGGGTTTGGGAATTTAGGGAAATTAGGGAATTATAGAATCTAGAGTTACGGTTAGGGTTTATAAGTAGAGTTAGGGATGTGGAATTAAATGGTTTTGATGGGGGAAGTATGGAGAAATTTAGGGATTGAGTAATTGTTCATACGGTCAGCCTAGGGGCTTGCACGTGTGGCTGTACGGTCACACATATGGGTCGTTGGCTAGCGTTTTGGGGTCCTCAATGGTTGATTTTGTTTGGAGTTGAAGTTGGATGATGAAAAGTTGAAGAAAAAGATGATTTAGATGATTTTGGATAGGAAATGAAGAAGAGATGAAGTTTTTGAAAAAAATACCTCTTTTTTTTATTTTTTTTATTTTTTAATTTTAGAAATGAAGAAAGAATGAAGATAATAGATGGAAACCTTGCACCTCTGTTGAATGAGAATAGAATCACACCACACCCAAGCTCCAAATTATAGGTAGTATTCTTCAAATCATGTGAAGAAGAGGAAACACCAAGCTTTTTTTTTTTTTTCAAAATAATTGACATTAAAGGTCCACACACACCCATTTCTCTTTTATAGTCTCAAAAAAGACCTTTTATAAAAAGACGCCATTAGAAAAGATTTTCAACATAAAGATGCTTAATAAATTAAAAGTTGTTCCTAACTCCCTAATCTCTAGGGGTGTACATCGAGTTGAACCGAGTTGAGCTGGCCTCAGCTCGACTCGACTCGGCCACTAGCTAACCTCAGCTCGGCTCAGTCATCGAGCCTGACTGGCCAGCTCGGCTCGACTCAGTCATCGAGCTTGACTGGCCAGCTCGGCTCGGTTCGGTTAGCAACTCGGGCCAGTTTGAGTCGAGTTTGAGCCAAGATCGAGTCGAGTTCGCCATTGCAGCATTTTCACAAACACTTGGACTGCACCTTCAAAGTCTCACTATATTTGAGACAACAACAATGGGTATTTTATCAAACACCTTCTAAGCAAGATAAAAATCAAGAAAAAAAGGGTGTTGGTTTCATACACATACCTTCCTTGCCGTTAGCCACACTTCTTTGAGTCATTTAATCAAACACTTGGTGAGCAACATCAATATCAAAGTAACCGAGTCACTGAACTGGTTCGATCCGAGTTCGATTCGAGCTGGGTTTGATCCGAGTCGAGTCGAGCTGGGGCCAGCTTGAACTTGGCTCGAACTCATTTTCAAGCTCAAAAAATCAGCTTGACTCGACTCGAACTCAGCTTCGAACCGAGTCGAATCGAGCTTTTTCGAGTCGAGTTGAGCTAGCTCGGTTCGTGTACACCTCTACTAATCTCAACACAAATATAATCTATATAAAAAATAACGAAGTATGTAAACAATCTAAACAACTAAACTATTTTGTGGCCATGGGGGTGCACGATCAAGATGTTCGATGATGATGATCCAATGGTCCGATCATCGTGTTCACCTAATGCAACTGTCCGATGTGTCCATCAAGCTCATATATGTAACCCACGTGCATATTCCTAGTGTGTGTGGTCTTCAAAGACGTACGAACATGCACATGAGGTCTTCAATGTGGCTAGGAATGCGAAATGGGCCAAGTGGGCCCCATGTTATGGTCGTCTAGCCATAAGGAGACTGGCTCAACCCTCCGGTATGTTCTCGGATGTCCTCATCAATATCATTTGCAAAAATATGAGGTTTTGTTTTACATTAACTATAGCTTCATATTTCTGCTTCAATATTTACTTAAATTTCGATTTTTAATCGACTCGTGCACTTATAGTGCAACCTTGTGGCCAATAATGACATATGTCATGCCAATCAAACTAATCAGAATTTTGCTAGTGAAACAAAAGCTTCAGGACTACCAAATCCCAATCTTTTTTTTCCCTTAAAAAAAAAAGAAATAGAAAAAACAACATGCTCTCTATGAACCAGGTTCATTCTATATGCATCAAATTGTGAGCCCAAACTTAATCAATGTTACCAATGAACCATGGAACTATGGTTCAGAAAGAATCTAAGGCCAGCTGTATCCACTGGAACATCATATTGATCGTCTAATAATTGCATATGATGAAACAAACAGATGTATGCAAACTAGTAATACAAATACCATGTTCAAACTGCCTAAGCTCTTGACGAGATACCACATTTCTCCTTCGTTTCTAGTTATTCATATTTTTAATTATTACCCTCAATGTTCAGCTTCAATGGATTGAATTTGAAACTTTCAGCTTCACATTTGAGATTGTCACAACTCTAGAAGAAACCAAGCACTAATTCTTACAGTGCTAAACTATAGTTGCGTGAGTCTTGTACTCAAGGTGCCGCCCCTACTCCAGACTCACTCCCATTCTGAGACACTTTGGGTACTTAAATAAGCTTATTTCCTCTTTGTATTTTATTGTTCTACTGCTCTAAAACCTGTCTGCTGCTTATAGCAGTGGAGTGAGAAACCTCAGGAATTTTTTTTTTTACTAGTTTGGCACAATATGAATTGCTTAGGAACAGTCCACTTTAGTTGCTGTTGGATTGATGCCCAGTCTGTGAAACTTATTAGTGTTAACAATGGTTTTTTGCATCCTGTTTTTCTAGTAGCTCGCGATGTTTCCCATCATTTTCCAAGATGGATTTCCTGTTGGAAACTATAATCTCGTTAGTGAATTGTTGAAGGATCAAAATGTATATGCATTCTATTGTCTTGTAGATACATTCTATTTTGTCTTCAAGAACCATATCTGCTTGGTGACTTGTTTGCATTTTGGAGCTCCTCTATAAATTTTTATCACCACCCCTTTTCCCTGAAATTTTTTTTTCTGGCTTTTTAGTATGTTTTGTTATAAATTGCTGAGTATCAAGTTTGAGGGATTAGCTTATGATGTCCTCTCTTCTGTTCTGTAGTTTTTCTTGTTGTGGCTGCTTGTTATTCTTTCAACTCTTATGTTGTTGCATTTCCTTGGTCTGACACAGTGACACAGTTAATTGATTACCATTGGATCGGCAATGGGCTAATGATATCTGTTTACAGGTAAGACTTTTTCTCTCAGAAGATGCTCCTTCACAATCTGGATTGGGAGTGCAAGATCACCTTCAGGCAAAGACTTCATGGTGGCATTCAACAGGAATGGGTTCCGATGACCAGCCGCCGCCTGGGTTTGAGGGACCTCAAGTTGCTGCCCTCCAGATCCCTTTGATCACGTGGCAATGTCCTCCCAGAGTATGGCAATGTTCATTTACTTTTCGAGTTCTCAATGCAGTTTGTGAGAAGCTGTACTCTTTACTCTTTCTGAACCTTATGATTTTCAGTAACAAGGGGTTCATGGGAAGGAATCATACGATCCTTGTCTCTCTCTTTTTCTTAATACACACACACACACACACACACACACACACACACACATATACGGAAACGCTCACCTGCGAACCAGTTCGTACGTACTACATACGAACTTTTTTGAGAACCCATCATACGTGGTGTGGATCCAAAATCTGAACCGTTCATATGAAGCAGCACCTCGTGAAACCCCCTGGGACCAAGTTTTACTTTGATCTAAAACTTTTATGGGCCATGCAAAATGAAAACAGTTTTCTCCCTTGATTTGCATTTCTCTTTGCTATGGCCCACCAAAATTTTAGATCAGGGTGAAAATTTGTCACATGTGGTTTCATGGGATTCCGCATCACATGGACCGTTCAGATTAGACACCCATGACACGTGTGCAAAGGTGCGCACGTGCGTAAGTGCGCAGGGGAGCATGACTCTCTCTCTCTCTCTCTATATATATATATATATATATATATATATATTTTTTTTTTTTTCTTTCTATTTTTTGGAAAAAAATAAAATGAAGTCATATAATCCTCGACCCAAAAATGTGCATATTTTACTTTCTTCCATTTGTAAAAGTGGAGCCCACTACTCATTTATACAGATAAGTGGTATGTTGAGCCCTACTCTGGATGGATCATGTCCCAAAAGTTTCCTCTATAGGACAATCCCAACTTTCAGTCTGGCCTGGAAGTAGATTAGTAGGTTGAGAAATATGGCAGCAGTCCACATTCAATTGAAAAAAGAAGAGGCCTAAGGTTGGTGCCTAGGACCTTCCTGTCTGGGAGATTTTTGTGGCTTGGTCCATCCATGATGGGGGCCCAACAGACCAATGGCCTTGGTCTGTGGACCATTGGCCCTCTGGTATAAAATTGAAAACCTGAGTATACTGCATATTGTTTTGCCGAGGATCTGGTAATTCCTCTTTAAATGCTTCCGACTCGAATCCCTCTGGTGTAAATCCAGTAGGAAAGGATTGAAGTCATATAGCTGCTTCTTTTCCTCCAATGTGCAGCTACTGTTGAATCGTGATTGGCAAGTGGTGGCTGGCGATGAGAGCAAAGAGGTGGAGGTTGAAAACCAACGGCAGCTTAGAGTTCTCGAAGCAGTTTATCCCCGTCCATCTGCCATTCCTCCAAGGTGATCCATCTGGCCCTCCATTTAATTACTCTCACAACACTCATAAACTCAGCTGCCACTGTATCATCATACCAAACCTCATTCATCTATGTCCACACAGCCCATCTGTTTCGTCAGAAGTAAATGACTATCCTCATGACGATCGTCAGACTCCTCTCATTCCAATAACCCCCATCGAAGACGACGATTCCACCGATTCATCGGATTCAGCTGCACCGGTCAATGCATTCGAAAGCTCACAACTGCCAGGCCCGCCCAAATGCTTTCCACCTGTGGGTGGAACAACACCTCTGCTGATGGATATCAGGCCAGCAGTAGAGCAGTCACAAGGAAATGCACTCGCTCTTCCAACACAAACTCACAATGAAAGATCTGCAATCGGGATTGTCCCAGGCGTAGAACCGGATGTAGTGGCAGCAGCTTCTGCTGCCTTCACCGCAATAATGAGAAGCAATGAGGAGGGAAGCTTGATTGACCGGGACCTGCTCATTAAAATCCTCAGCAATCCGAAATTGCTAGAGCAATTGGTTAAAGAGCATGGATTGGTAGACAATCCGCAAATCACATCCAAGCCAACCCCAGTGCCGGCTACCATTCCTACCCCAGTGCCTACCCACATCAATCGGATGGAATCTGATGTATCACCATCGGCCCCTTCAACAGAACATTTCTATCCCATGACAAACAACCCAGTAATACCAACTTTGAATCCACGACCTCCACCCGCCTCCGCCCCTGCCCCTGCCATTTCTCAAATCACTTCTATGCCCGCTGTGAAAGCCCCTCCTGTGAGGGATATCAACTACTATAAGAATCTCATTCAACAACATGGAGGGGAAAAGCATGAATCCCACAATCAGGCCCAAGCACAATTAGGTAACCGCCATAACCATCATAGCCCCGTGGGGCCAAATCTCGATGCTGTACAGAGTTCCAAACAGAGAGATTCGAGGCCCAAGATCTCCAAGCCTTGTTCATATTTCAACAGTGCGAGCGGATGCCGGCATGGAGCCAACTGCATGTACCAGCATGATGTGCCATTTCAGCCAAGGGTTGGTGGCGGGCCGGAGGCGCAGAGCGCAAAGAGAATGAAACTGGAGAGAGAAATTACAGGAAGGACTTGAAGTAGGCTTGGTGCTGTTTTTACCTGTGTATTTCTCAACGGTTATATAGTTCTTTTCTGAGTGGTTTTTTTATTTTATTTTAATTTTTTCTACAAATTGAAAATGACTGATGGTTTCCTCTTTTCCTGCATCCATCATCTGCTCAGTAAATGTCATCCGTTTTGTCTTGAGCATACCTTTGAAGCTGCTTCTGTTGCATGACACACCCACACACCTCTTTTGGGCCATGCCCTAAGTAATTGATACATGGAAGTGCCAAGTTGGCCTGGGTTGGGGCTTCTAATGATCAGAGCCGTTCATTTGTTGGGCTTATGGTGCACAAACCTAGGGTTGGGAATGGCTCTGGTCAACTGACCCAATCCTCTTTTGAGCTGGGTTCAGGCCAAAACAAATGTTTGGAGGGTCAGGATGAGGCTAGAAAGTGGGGCCCATTTAAATGAAGGGGCTGGACTTGGGTTGAAGCCTTTCTAACACCACCCATCAATATAAATTATGAATGGGCCACATAACCCAACACAACCTTGTTGCAATATGTATGTATGCACCCGCCTTACCCTTGGTGATATTGTATTGTTGAACCTAGGACGGATTGAGCCACGTTGGGTCAGTTGAGCCTGACCTGATTATGACTCAAATGGGTTGGGTTGAGTCGGGACAGGTATGGCTCAGGCCTGGTGAATTTTAAGTGGGGTAGGTCCAAGACTCCTGGGTCTGGCTTGGGTCAGAATTCTTAGCCTGTGTAATAAGCAGGTTGGACTTGGGCTGATCCTTACCGGGGCCTGACCTATTACCACCCATACAAAAATCGTTTTGCCACTTTCTGTATCGTGGTCTCTAAATGGACATCAGAATCTCATTATTCACGAGTGAGAGATGACAGGGACTTGTGGACCTTTAAGGTTTTGTGCGTGGATGGGAGAAAACTACAGTGATGGGATCGTACCTGTTCAATGCATTTGGGACATTTGGGGCATATGGTTGGGTGATCTGGACCGTCAAATCTGGTGGATTCTGCTGTGAATGGAAATTTCCAAAAATCTCTCACTGCTGGAGATCCTCATCCTTTGATGTTTGGAAAACTTGTGTTTATTATAGATAATTTATTTGTTTCCATTCTTAGCTACCCATTTGTAGGCCTCAGATTGAAGGGCTGGAATCCTTTGGTCTTGGAAATTTGTTTGCTTCGGCCATCTGTGGTGTGGGCCTGAAGATTGAAAATCTAGATTACTAAACTATGGCCCAAATCTCCTGTATTAAGCGTGGCGGTGAACATTGCGAGCAGGATGATGCAAGTCCTCGCAATAGAGAAAGGCAGTTTGTTGGTAGAGAGCAAGCACTTGAATATGCGCTCTCAGCTTGCACTAGGGGTGGCAATGGGCTGGATTTGGGCTAGCCCGGCCTGCATTTAAGACCCACGGCCCGAGCCTGCACAAGTTCAGCACAGACCTAGCATAGTGTTTGCACAATTCAATCAAACACTAGGCCATACATGTGAATAGGAGCCTGTATTCGGTTAAAGTGTGCGATTAGGAAGTACGGGCATGTCAAATTCATACTCAACTCGATGTCTAATTGAATGTTGGTGCCCTCTTGCTGACATGGACCAATTATGACTAAATTCTAGGATCCAACTACCCTCCTCAACCACCAGTTCTAATAGCAGTCAGGCTATTTGTAGAAGGGTAAGGGTTGGTCCTTCTATTGCAGAAGGGTAGAAGGGTAGAGGTTAGTACTTTCTGACGGATTCTTTTTACCTTGTGTCTAAAGGACTTGTTTTTTCAGCATGATAGCAACCATAAATCAAAAATAAAAATAATAGAGAAAGACAATAAAAGCTAAAAATACTATTTTATTAATGATTTTTACAATACTGGCACTCACAGTCGGCTTAAGGGATGACGATCCGTTCATTACCCAATCGCGGATTGAGCTTCGTAGTGGGACAATCATGGTGTGCATGGTAGTCGTTTGTTCATTAATTGATTAGAAACTGAGCCTCATGGCAAGACGACCTATGGAGGGAGAATCTTCGACAATCTGTTCGTTCCTTGGTCAAAATTGGGCTTCGTGATGAAATTGGTAGTGAGATAACAGTCTATTCATGGTTTAAGTGGAAACCAAGCACGTGGCAAGACAGTCGTGAATCGACTATCTGTTCATTGTATGATATTAACCAAACTTTGTGGCGAAATGGACGACATAATCACTTAACGTGTAGCAGGAAAGCCCTACAGCTTTCCGTTCAACACTGAGTGATCATTATTATGATCCAGTAAGATGCTGTAGATAAAGGGTGGAGAGAGAAACTAATGAATAAAAACTAGGGCCCCATGTAATGAGTAGTGATGTTGAGCTAGACTAAAAAAGAAGAAGATAAATATTCATGGCGGACCGACAATGTAGAGCTGGGTCTGATTGTAAAGCCGTGAGGCCTCTAGCTCTTTGTTGTGTGCTATTTATATAGGCTTCTACGAGGTGATGGTCTTACATAGTCTTCAGTATCGTGAAGGATTTGGATGCTCGACTATGAAAATTTATTTGTTTCCCACGTCAGCGTAGCTTATCGCGTATGGCCACATATACAAGAAATATATTCTTGCTTATTTGGATCATGCATCGACTGAAGTCCTGACATTACTTAGCTTTGGCATCCGTGTAGAGTAATTACTTTTGGCAAGATTCTAATATTTAATAATAGATAGAGATGCTTTGATAGGATTTTGGTATTTAATTATGAGATAAAGAGGCTTGCTTTAATTGGACTCTTACTTTTTACAAAGAGTATATTTTATAGAACTTTAGCATTTAATGTTCTCTCATGTGCATGTCTTTAACTCGTCTTAAAGTTCATCTACACCACATGTGACACAGCTACCACATAGCATCTTTTGAACCATGTGATCCAGTTGTGCCTGACCACTCGGTACGTGAGTAGGATTTTATCCATCATTTAGCCCATAGTGCCAATATGTGTAAGCATCTCTTTGGTTCATATAAGTGTGCAAAAAATAGGCGTAAACAATGCTCCTATGTCTCTTTACATTCGGAGAATGTACTAAAGAATATAAAGAGAGGTTGAATGGCTCTTAACAGTTTCTTCGTTCCATCGATTGTCGGGACAATCGTCTCTTTTGTTATTCCATTTTTTTTCTTTTACAGTTGTTTTTTCTCCCTTTGCTTTACTATTCACGATCGGTACTATTAACTTGATCATTTCACTCACTAGGTCACTATTTATCTGGTCATTATTCACCCAGCCGACACTATTCGTCCATTTGGTCATTATTTATTTGTCTAGCACTATTCACCTAGGCGACACAATTCATCGGGCCAACACTATTCATTGGGTGACATTATTCATCCGGGATGCATTATTCACCCACCTGACACTATTCATCCAACTGTCACTATTCATCAATCGACACTATTCATCCAATCGACACTGTTTATCGATTGGCTTCACCTTTTTCGTGGGGTGCCAACAACAAGGGAGGTTGCCCTCGGACTATTTGATACATGCATAGTAAAGATATGGCATCAGAGGCATGAGAGGTTGTCTTCTGAGCTATTTGGTGCTAACTTGATACTTCCCCTGACGGTATGAGTTATGGGTGGTCATACTGGTTGTATTGGACGTATGATTGGTCATTAGTTTTTGTTTCTCATTCGGTTTGAGAAACGATGATCTGGTTTAATTGATCAAACATTGATTAAGGCTTCGCCATTCTTCATATGCTCGCCTTAACTAGAATAATAGTATTTCAAGTCAATTGTCAAGAAGTGGGTTTTTTTCTATTAGACTATCTAGAAATTTCATTAATATGCCTATGTACTTAGCTTGCATTTTTATATGTTGAAGGAGAGTGTACATGTTTTCCAAGCGGCTAATAATGTTTTCTAGTGAATGATTGTTGGAGGAGGATATAGGCTCATAGGTTTCAGGTGTTAGAGAATTACTGTCTTTTAAGGGCATATCCTTTTGCACAAGCCTTCCTTGATCTTTTAATATCTTTATGAGTTTAAATCTCTTAACCATATTGCTGAACTATTAAACTTTTGACTGGACACATGTCCCATCGAGCGTGCTAAAAAATATTATTTGCATAATTTAATTAAACACGATGCCACATGTGTTAATGAGGGCTAGTATTCGGTCACATTTGCGATTGGGAAGTGTGGGCGTGCAAAATTCATACTCGACTCAATGTTTGATCGAACATTGGTGCCCCCTGCACTGAGATGGATCGATTAAGTCCATATTATAGGATCTGGTTGCCCTCGTCAGCCACCAGTTGTAACAACAATCGGGCGATTTGCAAAATGGTAAGGGTTAGTCATTTTTTAAGGATTCTTTTTACCTTGTGTCTAAAGAACTTATTCTTTTAGCGTGATAGTAACCGTAGTTCAATAATAAAAAATAATAGAAATAAGATAAAAGCCGAAAGTATTATTCTATTAATGATTTTTACAATATTAGGACTCACGATCAACTTGAGGGACGACCAATTGTGGAATGAGATTCATAACAGGATGGTCATGATGTGCGGGATGGTCGTCTGGTCCTTACTTGATTGGAAACCTGGCCTCATGGCGAGATGATCGATGAAGGGTGAATCTTCGACAATTTGTTCATTGCTCGGTCGGAATTGGTCTTCCTGGCGAGATGGCCGATGAGGTGATAATTTGTTCATGGTCTTAGTGGAAACCAAATATGTGGCGAGATGGTCATAAATCGACTATCCGTTCGTTATCTGGTGTGGATAAACTTCATGGCTAGACGGCTGATAGAAACACCTAACACATAGTAAGAAGGCCCCATGGCATTTTGTTTGAAATTAAGTGATCTTCCTTACGATCCAAAAAGATGTCGTAGATGAATGGTTGAAAGATAAACTAATGAGTTACAAAACAGAGCCCGATGCTATGAACAGCGATGAGAGCTAGACTAAAATAAAATAAAAGACAAATGTCTATAGTGGACAGGCAACATAGAGCTGGATTTAATCGTAATATCATGAGGCATCTAGTCATGTGCTATTTATATAGGCTTTTACGAGACAGTAGGCTTGCGTAGTCTTCAGCATCGTAAAGATTTTGGATGCTCGGTCATGCATATTTCCTTGATTCTTCCACATTAGTATAGCCTCTCGCGTATGACCATGTGTATAGGAGATATACTCTGGCTTATTCGGATCGTGCATTAGTTGGACTCCTAATGTCACTTGGCTTTGACATCCGTAGAGTGTTGCTTTTAGTAGGATTCTAGCATTTAATGATAGATAGAGATATACTTTAATAAGATTTTAACATTTAATGCTGAGAGAAAAAAATTGCTTTAATGAGACTCTTACTTTTTACAAAGTATTTTTGATAAAAATTTAACATTTAATGCTCTCTCAAGTGTACGTCTCTAATTTATTTTAAAGCTCATCTACATCACATGTGACCCTATTGTCACGTGGCATCTTTTAGACCGTTTGATCTGACAACGCTAGATCACTCGGTACACAAGTAGGATTTCGTCCATCATTTAGCGTGTAGTACCAACATATGATATCATCTCATTGGTCTATGTATGTGTGTTAAAAATGAGCGTGAACATATAAGAGGTTAAACTGGAGCTCCAAAAATGACTGGACCAGGACCGACCCCCTCACAAAGAAATAAATATTTTAGAGGAATGAAAACAGCTGCCTACGTTCAAAATGAATGGCTCTCCTACTAGAGGATTGCAATTGCATTTTGTGGGGCATAATACGTGCATAAAAGGCGTAGCCAGGTTAGGCTAAAATGACTCGAGGTCTAGCCCGACCAGGAAATTGCATGCGAGGGCTAAGCCTGGGCTAAGCTAGTAGGTCCAAGAGTGGCCCAAAGGTGGGTCGGTCGGGCTAACTGGCACATCACCACCCTTAGCTAGTAGTAATCAAAATGTGAGAAAATCTAATAAGCCATATTGTGCAAAAATACACTTTCTTTAGGGCATTTTCACAGAGGATCATGCAAAATATGGATGAATTTACCCTAATCCTGATTTTGGTGGGCCCCAAGCATCCCAGTAGGATTCATTTTATTGAAGTGATCCTTCCTTCTGCTTAATTGCAATGGATATTCGGTCTTGAGAAAAAAGATATATTAACAAAAAAACTCCTCAAGAATTATGTTTTGACCAAACAGTCCCTTAACGTCTTGAAAGTCCCAGCATGTGCACATGTAGCATGAAACGACCATATTGGGTTCGCCTATTCTTTTGAAAGTAGAGCTGTAGAGCCCACATGGGGTGTGTAGAGCAACTAAACCTTCTAGCAGGTGCACCATACCATGATAATCAGATGAACAAAATGTCAGGTCGATCCAATCGTTAGTGGGCCACACCATATAAAAATAATTTGAACCACCTAAGTAACTCTAAATTCAACCGTGGCCCATCTTATGATTGGATTCGGCCTGATTTTTCGTATGACTGATTATCATGTTGGGACGCACCTGCTGTATGGGTTGGAAGTCATATAGGCATGGTGGGCTCCACAATACACGACTTACAGAGGTATTTTAGTCAATTTCACTACCTAGATGCACCTTTTAGGACTTTCAAAACGTGGAGGCATTGTTTGGTAAATCATGATTCTAGAGTTCGTTTGGATGTGGCTACCATAGACCATAGCATTGTGTTGAGTCAGACTAAGTTAGGGCTGACACAACTCGATCTAGTTTTCAAACAGAACTGACCGAACTTGACTCGAACTCAATACCAAGTCCAGTATGCCTGACCCAATCTAAGTCCGGGTCTAGCCTCGACTAATCCGGACCGAGTTCGACCCGATCACAAGTACCAAGTCAGCTGGTTGACTTGGCACCAAGTCGGGTATTTATGGACAGAAATCACAGCTCAAAACCTAGGTGCACACTTTATATATATATATATATATATATATATATATATATATATATATATATATATATACAACTTTCCATGAGGTCGAGCTATGTGGGTCCCCTGTGATGCGTGTCGAACATCTACTCCATCAATAAGATGCACCATTCCATGGTGGGCCTTGGGCCTAAAAATTAAGTCAATTGATGACTTTTGTGGGCCACACCATGTACAAAAGTCAAAAAGGGGTTGCCCTCCCATTAAAACATTCATAATCATTTGATGGGCCCATCGGCATGTGGTTCACAAATCCAGCCCATCCAATATGTGTGTCCCAATTGGATGAGGGGTCAGTCCAAGTTTCATATGCATCCAAATTTTAGGTGGGCTCCACCAAGTGCTTTTATATATTTTAGGCATGTCTTCACATGATTTTAAATGGTATGGCCCACCTGAGTTCCGTATATGGCTGATTTTTGAGATGTCCTAGCATTTAAAGGGGACCCATCAAATGCATGGTGTTGATGTTCGACACGCATCATGGTGGGCCCACAAAAATTCCCATGAGCTCAAACTATTTTCACATATATACGTGTGTGAGTGAGAGAGAGAGAGAGACTGAGTGTGAGTGTGTGTGAGAATGCTCACCTGTGCACCAATTCTCATGGGAATTCGTGAGAACTTTTTGGGAATTCATCTCTATATGAGTTAGAAATTTGAACTGTTCATGTGATGCAACACCCCATGAAACCTCCAAGGCCTAACTTTCATCCTTATCCAAAACTTTCGGTGGGCCATGGTAAAAGGAAACAATTTCTTCCCCTGATTTGCCTCTCTCTTTTGTCATGGCCCACCAAAGTTTTCGATAAGAGTAAAATTTGGGTCCCGGGGGTTTCATGGGGTGCTGCATCACGTGGACCGTTTAGATTTTGGGTTCACATCACAGGTAATGAGTTTTGAAAAATTGCTCCCAAGGACTCTCTAGAACTGCTGCGCAGGTGAGCGCATACACACACACATGCGAGCGCGCGAGTGGAGTCAATGCCAAATTGGCTTTCCGGTCAGGTTGAGTCGAGTTACTGGGTGACCTGAACTCCGACTCACCCACACGGTTCAGATTGACTCAGGTCTAAACGAGTTACACCAGTCCAGTCGCCCAGCTCCAGGTACAATCCCACTTATACAGGGGTTGGTTGTGTGTGTGAACAAGGATGTACTTCTGCAAGAAAAAAAGAAAAAAAGAAAAAAAAAAGAGAGGCTATCCAAGCTGTTGTGCTCTTTGCACTTTCGGATGTTGCAAAGCGGGTATATGTAGCTGTTTACACAGCATACATGGCCAGTGTAATTAGCCGACCAGCCTATTATTTGGCCCAAGGACTATTCATGGTGTGGTCCACATGATGAGTGGCTTGGATCCACCAGACGCATCGCATGTACGTGGAACCCAATATCATATTTTGAACAATCCAAACCTTGATTAGATGAAGAACCCAACCTTAGATTTGTGCTTGTTTTTTTGTAACATGACTACTGATTATTCCTCACTTTTGATCAGATTCAATGAACAATCCAAACCTCAGATTTGTGGACACTTGCGTGTTGGAATTGGACCATTGATTATTTTTCATTTTTGTCTTTCCAATAAATGTCCACCAATTCGATGATCATGTAATCAACTAAATGTAATATTTTGGTTCATGATACATCTAAACTAGGAACCATAATATTTGCAATTAAAATTAACTTATTTTTATGCCAAATATGCAATTTATAATTAATTTCCAAGTGCTTGCTAATCATCCATCCACATGCAATTTTAGTTTGTAAAGCAATTTGCCGTTTGTTTATCATTTTTCTTTTTCTTTTTCTTTTTGCCATGAGCATTAGATTTTTTTTTATCTAATTAGATGGCCATTAATAGGATGTCCAGAGTATTGAAATCATGGAACCCTTATGGATCATTTCATCATGGAGATGCATATTTGATTTAGTTAGCTGACTTTTTGTGGTGTAATTGAAAATTGGTTTATTTATTCCTGAATAAGGCTTTATTATGATGGGCTCAAGTCAAATGAATATAGTAGAACTTATACAAATTATGAGATTTGAGCCATTCATATAAGTATGCCCCAAGTAAAAAAATAACTTAAAAATAAACTAGTGCAGTTTGTTGTCTAATGTCTTAAATTTGTTTATAATAAAGTCTGTCAATGATATTGATAGACCACTTAATTCCTTTGTGCAAACATCAATGCCAACGACAGATGTTTGATCCCATCAAGAAAAACTAAAAAATCATTACTAATTGTTGGATAGTTTAGAGGTTGCTACTCGATGGCATTGAGAGTTCTTATATGTCATCGATTGACCCTCAATGGTTGTTGATGCCTTCGAAGGTTCCATTTAGAGCGCGTAGAATTGTGTAAGTACACAATTTGTTTCCTGTTTCGGTTGCAATAGTATATATACCAGGTGTAATTGGGATTAGGGTGTGAATTAGAGTTTTCTAAACGTGCTTAAGACTTTGAGATAATTTTGAAGAGAAAATACTTGGACTTTTTCCTCGGGGCTTTGATCGGTAAGGTTTTCATCTCTTATAATTTCGTTTCTCATAACATATTATCACTTTGTACCATGTTCTTTTATTTTTATTTTTCCCTAAAAGAATTTTTTCATGTAAATTTGAATTGCTTTCTTATTAGTTATTTTTTGTGCAATTGTGATTATCTTGTTTCATTCATCCATGTACTTCCACGGGTCCCAACACAATTCACTCATTATGTATGAAATGAAATGGGTTCAACTAGACAGTTGGAATTTTGGACTTGATCCAAACCTATTGGTTGCCCATCGGCTTGATAACACAAGCTCGATTACCATAGTTTCAAATATTTTTCAATAGGTATTTCTTCATCAGTCACCCCAATAGAGAAATCAATAATTATTGTGTGTCAAAGAGATGATGAGAAAAAATAAAAATATTATTTTTATTATTTACATATTATTTATGCAAATTGTTGACCTTATTTAGTTTCAAGCACCACTCTTCCAGTGGTAGACCCTCACGAGTTTCAACACTTGGTCAAGGGTTCGAGTACCATAGGTGGTGAAATCCCACATGGTGTGAGTATGGGTTGGTGTGTGTGCGCGTGTGTGCAAAAAAAAAAGGAAAAAAAGAAAAAAAAAAAAGCACTAATGAATTGTGTAATTGTAATAACTCACAAGGGGTATCCCAAACTTAGCACTCCGTTAGCCAACGGTCTCATTTTCAGTATACAAGCCTCCACTAATCAGAGTCTAGGAATGTTCAACGGATATCATTTTGGGTTTGCTGCTTATCTATAGTGGGTTGCACAGTTTTGACATATCAATCTATTTAAATGTGTTCCACGTGTAACAACTTCTGAGTACCTGCGTATCAGGGATCATACTCTGCCAGAGTATCAAATAACTCCCCCTAGCCAAGTAGCTTCCCATAGCACCGTCGCGGTGGTACTGCCTCTCCGTCTGCGTTTCTCTCCCTGTTTGTGAGAGAGAGAGAGATGCTGAAGTTCCTGTCGAAGGTGAAGATCGAATTCAATGCGTTGGATACTCGTACAGCGGCTTGTATGGAGTTTCTGGCCCAGTGCAATGCTCGCAAGGCCAAGGAGTCGAACCCCGCGTGCCAGCTCCTTGTCAAGAGGCGCACCGATGACCATCCTCCGCAGATCTCCGTTACCTACGTCAACGGCGTAGAAGAGGTGATCGACGCCACTGCCACCTCGGCCCAGGACATAAGGAAGAGGATCCTCGAAAAGGGGCAGCTCCTCGAGACCGAGCAGATGTTCAGGGATGCCGGCGAGCCATGGCCTGTCGTCATCCCTGAGGAAGAGCTCCACCAGAAGGCCCCAGGAACCAAGGTACTTTAAAAAAAAAACCTTTTCCCGCTTAGTCTGCTTGGTCTGGAGATAAATGGGTTCTTTGATTTTGGGGTGTTTTTGGTTTTGCTTCGTTTGGGCATTTTGTCAAACAGTTGGTGTGCTGTTTTGCTTTGTTCGTTCTGAGTGTTTTTTTTTTCTTCTTCCTTGAATGACGTCTTTAATCCTACTTGCTGTGGAGATGAATGCGTTGGGAATGGGTTGTTTGTTTGTTTTTTTTTTTTTGTTGATTGTTGCCGCATGTCAGATTTGCATTTGATCGAACTTTCAGTGTGCTGTTTTAAGTTCATCTTTGTATATAATTTCTTCCTCAAATGGTCATCGGATGCTTCTTTTACTGAGAATTCAAATGACCCTCGACTTAAGGATATGCACTGTATACTCGGGTTCTCAGACTGTATACGTAGGGCCCATGATTTAGTGATCCAGACCAATGGTCTGCCAGTCCTCACCATGGCTGGAGCATTCCCCAAAACTCTCCCAGACTGAGATGGTACTGTCAATCTTGGGCCTTTTCATTTCTCTTGGTGGCCATGTCTTTGCAGCCCACAAGTTAGAGAGGTTAGGCCTGTCCTATTGAGGTGACCTTCGGAACCATCAGACAAATGGTTGGGTTCCCTGGCTATGGCATCCCACTTGTACAAACTGAAAACGAGAGCATGCTATGCATATCCTCAGGTTGAGGATCATGCCATACCTCACCTTTACAATATGTTAGTCTTTACATGTGAAAAACTTCTGCATTAGAATGTTGATTTGTATGCTCCCATGCACTTGGCAGATTGCTTCTCCTCCTCTAGGAACCATTGAATGATGATGCTTCTTTATTTACCCCACCAACTTATCATCTGGATTCGACCTCATTGAAGATTCAATTATTCTTCATTGAAGATCCAATTATTCTATCTTTCCAAATCTCCCAACATTTTGTATAGGAAAGAAACCTTGACAACAATTTACCCCTATCCTTAAACAGCCAGTTCTCCCAGTTTCTGAAAACCTTGCCCAACTTCTCAATGGCAGGCCTCACTATACCGAACAAATAGGAAAGAGCTCCAAATAGATCTCGTCACCCTACAATAAATGAATAAATGATGATCAGTTTCCTCATCTCTCCGGCACATAAGTTTTTATCAAAAGAATGGAGAGGAAGCTTTCACCACGTAAAGGAAAGCTTCTTCACCCTTATCAAGTCAACATCGTCTAATTTTCCACTTTGTTTCATGTCCTTGTTCCATTGCCCCAAGTCGGTGATCCAGAAAAATGACAAGCTTCGCTAAGATTTTCTATGGTGTAGTAGTGCCATTTGTGGGAAATTCCATCTTTTGAAGTGGGGGGAAGTGTGTAGGCCTTTCAAGGAGGGTGGAGCTGGGATAAGAAAGCTAGAAGATGTAAATTCAGTTTTATTAGGAAAATGGGTCTGGCGGTTAGCGGAGGTTCTTCTGTAGGTAAAGGAGAGGAGAAAAGAATGGTAGAAAAGCCCGGGGGGGGGGAAGGAAGGGCCCACCCCTCATCAGTGCCTCACTGAAGGTTCTATCCATACCACTAGAGGAATCCCTAGACCCCATCACCGGAGGGGAAGGTGGAGGGAGAATGGAAGGGTCAGGTAGAGGAAGGGCCCACCCCCCGTCAGTGCCTCACTGAAGGTTGACCCCATCACCGGAGGGGAAGGTGGAGGAGGAATGGAAGGGTCAGGTAGTGGAAATGTGACCTGAGGTAAAGGGGTTGGGTTCAACCTCCTTATCTGCTTGAAGTGAGCCACATTAACCCCAATCTCCCTACCGTAAAACCTCTTCCCAACCATCCCTTCCACAACTTTTTTGAGCTGATCATCTGTGGAAAAACGAAAGAAGGCAAAGCCCCAAATGGCAGAGGACCCTCATTCCTTCAGGATAACAACTTCCCAAACATCTCCAAATTTCTAAAACACCCTTTGAAATTGGATTTCCATCCATTCCTCAAGGAAGATATCCACAAAAAGAGTAGGGAGCTACTAGATAGGGTTTTGAACTGGGCGACTGCGCTCTGATTGCCTGCGATATTTTTTATAAGATACCTTTACCCAATCCTCAGATGTACCCCTACACACCCTTGGAAAGGCGGAAGGGTTGTTCTTAAGATGTCACACAAAGCTCGAAGCCCATTCCAGATCCCTATTTCTTATAGCCGCATAAGCAGGGGCATTTTCACACCGTGCTCGAGTGGGGTAGCCCGTGGGATGCCGGGACACACTTGGGGTGGGTGATCCATGTGATTTGGGGCTCACGAGGAAGGTCTCGTGTTTGAGACTCCTCACAAGGGGTAATTGATGCGTATTTCACACCAGGCTCGAGTGGGGTAGCCTGTGGGATGCGGGGACACACTCGGGGTGGGCGGCCTGTGTGAGGCAGGTTGACTCGTGTGAGGCGGTACCCATGTAATTTGGGGCCGACGATGGGGGTTCGGGCGAGGTCCCAACCCATGCGATGTGGGGTTTGGGCTATGAGATAAAATGATTAATTCACCATACTCTAACAGTTCGAGCTTTTAGAGCAAGTGGTTAATTGTCCTGCATCAAATTGGTATCAGAGCGGGAGGTCTCGTGTTCGAGGCTCCTCACTTGGGATGATTAATGCAAGGGCATTTTCACATCGGGCTCGAGTGGGGTAGCCCGTGGGATGCGGGGACAGTCAGGGTGGGTGACCCATGTGATTTGGGGCCCACGGGGGAGGTCTCGTGTTCGAGACTTCTTACCGGGGGTGATTAATGCGCATTTCACACTGGGCTCGAGTAGGGTAACTTGTGTGATGCGGGGACACTCGGGGTGGGCGGCCTGTGTGAGGCAGGGTGACTCGTGTGGGGCGGTACCTATGTGATTTGGGGCCCGCGAGGGGGGTTCGGTAGAGGTCCTGACCCATGCGATGTGGGCCTAGGCTATGAGATAAAAGGATTAATTCGCCATGCTTTAACAGTTTGAGCTTTTAGAGCAAGTGGTTAATTGTCCTGCATCACTGCATTGCATATTCCTTAACAAAATCTCCATCAAAGCTGAAATTGCTATCTGATAACCGGGAACAACTCATGTCTCGCTGAGAGGAGCTCTAAAAGTTCCTTGACCTCGATCTGGAAGTAGAAGAATGTACACGGCCCGAGGAGGGGGGTCGATGGGCATGACGACCCTAGAAAATGATTGTCGATTAGCAGAGGATCTCGCCTTCTGAGAGTGACGCGTTACTCTATAGCTTTCCTTAGACCTCTCTCGCTGACAATGACCATTGTCTGATTTCCTAAACGTAACATCCCTTGAGAGATGGGAGGGAACTGCAACAGTTTCTTGCGTGTGTGTAACCTCCTTACTTTTATGAGAATCTTTGGAGAATGGCTCTGCTTGATCTATCCCAATCTCCTTTTCACCTTTTTCGTCTTTCTAGTCATCTTGAGAGCCTCCCTACCTTTTTTTGGTTGTGTTATTGACTAGTAGTCCTAAACAAAAGTACATTTCAATGGTTTGTCAACCCCCTTGTGCATGGACCCAAGTACTTGTGGATAAGTTGACATTGGTATATGATAGTTAAGATATGGGTTGACCGTCTTTGGAAGAAATGTGGAACTAATTGTCAATGGTATTTTACGCTTTTGGTGCACATGAAGATCACTCTTATCTGTGCACACATGTGACATGTTCCAATGGGCCACTTCTGCAACTGTCCAAATTCAAGCACCTCATATGTGCACATTTGTCAGTAATCTTCAAGCACCCAAAAATGTGGCATGTGCACGTGTCAAATGTGTACATGGACATTTGGAGAATTAAGACATAGAAGGAGATGAGCTCTTCGAAGTGAAGGTCACCACGTCCTTTTTTTAAGGGAGATTTCTCACCTTAAGGGTTAATTGATGAATCTATTATGGGTTCTTAAAGAAACTTTACATATTCCGAAGCAATAGCTTGGTTTCCTTTTGAAATGGATTTCGGCTAAAGGCAAAGGATGGGGAAAAAGTGCAACTTTGCAACACCTTGAAGGTCGTTTGATTACGATTAAAAAGGCACTTCGATGGAGTGGATTTGTGGAAGATGTTCAATCAAATTTAGGAGGAACTAAGGGCCATAGGCGTGTGGGTGCTTGCAATGCAATACTTCTTACCTTAATAAGGAACTCCAATTCTTTTGTCGAGATTGTACAATAGGGATTATCTTGGAACTCTAACCCCTTGAATAGATGAGAATTTTAACGCCTATCATGCCTTGAACAAGTAGGCATTCTAAAGGGGGTAAAGAGTAGCCTTCTAGCAGGAAGTATTGAAGCGACTCGATAACCCTTGGAGCGGATTAAATGACACAAATAAATACTAAGAGTTTCAATGAAGGTTAATTGGTCCCTAAAGAGAGATTGCTTGATGCATGGTATTCTGTAATGGTAATAGTGGCCGTAATGCCACCACCGTCACCGTTACGATACGGACGGTTATGGTCTCTCTCTGTTTTTTTTTTTTTAGAAAAAAAAAAAACTTGTCTCAGCCCTGTAACGAGCCATTATGGCTCCTACAACCTCATAACGCATAATGGTTTCCACTATTACCGTTACATAACAGTTGTTACAACACACCTTAGCTTGACTTCTCTAAGAGGCAGTAAATAAAACAACCAAGGTGAACTTGGGGTGGGATAGAGATGAGCGAGAGTATTGATTCAATCGAGAGGAAATGAGGAATTGGGAATAGTCGAAGATATATTCTTACCTTTCAGGAAAAAAAAGAAAAAAAAAAAGAAAGTCGAAGATATTTTCTTTGGAGATAGGGTGTTAAAGGCCGAAACAGTAATGGTTTGTGTGATTACCCAAAGAGTTCCATTCGGATAGCCTTCTCCAATTAGTGGCACATGTCCATGGTATGTGAATCACTGTTGACACCAATTCCAATGAAAGCAAATATTGGGACTGTTTGAATTTTGGCAAAGCTGTGTCATTGACAAGCAATCGAGACAAACGTGCACGTCCATGGTTTGTGAACTTCGTTATGCACAGGAACCTAGGCACTTTTAGAGAAATAATCCAAGACATGATCATTAAATAAGGGATTGGTTGTCTCTATTAAGGGGGCTGTTTGAATTTGGGGATAGTTGCATCATTGACTAACAATTCTTTGGATGCTACTGGGGATAAAAACTATCATGGACATGTTGTTGATGACTAGTTGTTCCATCTCTTGTTAGTCAAAATCCTGGAGCAGGGATAGGAAAGATTTTGGCACACGTGGGAAACTTAAAGATCGTTTGGTGGCACATTGACACATGCCACATTGTGCGCTTGAAGATTGATGGTGTAACATATGCATATGTGGTATGCTTGAACTTGGACTGTCTCACACATGCACATTGGAACCTATCACGAACTCATGATAAAAGTGATCCTCATGTGCATTGAATCGATTAAGTGTCGTTGACAAGCAGTTCCATCTCTCTACCATATACAGTGAATCCATGGTATAACGCTCATAGATCCATGACCAGCGTTTTAAACATCAACGATGTTGCCCATTATATCCCACGATATCTCTTGTATACTACCTGTGCAATACGAAACGCACAGGTAGTGCCGATATATCTCACATGTTCGATCCGATGAGCATTTTCAATTTTCGATCCCTTTTTTTGTTGAAATTATGTTAAATCAGTGTCAGATGGTTACAAATCCATTGGTTCTTCATGTTTTGCATGAAAAATCGTGGAGTTGGAGCTCTAATTTCAATACCCATTGGTTCTTCATGTTCTCCATGCTTTTTTTAAAAAATTTCCTTCAACCAGCTATCAATTGAGACTAATTTCGAAGTTTTTAGGGGTTTTTTATGAATGATCATCACATACATTCTAATTTCGAAATCTAATGTAGGTGGTCTAATTTGGGAAATTTTGGGGAAATTTCAAAAATTTCCCAACTTATCCCAAATTGCTTGCAATGTTGTACTCCAAACATGAAATCAAGCATGTATGAGGGTTGATCTACTAATTTGTTAAGTCATTAATTTTTGGATGATAAAAATCTTTTTTTAATTAAAAATTAATAAAAAATTATTAAAATATTATTTTTTTTCGAAATTCCCTTAAACCAGTAGTCAATTGAGTCAATTGAGACTATTTTCAAAATATTTAGGAGTTAGACGAAATGATCATCACACTCTAAGGGCCTGTTTGATTTTTCATGTAAGAGGTAATTACCTAGTAAATGGGTAATAATTACTTACCCAAGTAATTACCGCATCGTTTCCGATGCAGACGTTGACGGCCTAACTTTTCAACGCTAGAACCGAGGATGGCTACCAAATGAATGTAGGGCCCACTGTGATGTACGTGGCGTATCCACACCGTTCATATATGTTAGCCTCATTTAGGGCATGAACCCAAAAATGAGGCAGATCCAAAGCTCCAGTGGACCACACCACAGGAAACAGTGGAAATTGGATGCTTACCGTATAAAAATTTGTGTGGCCCTCAAAAGTTTGGGATGAAGCTGATATTTGTGTTTACCCCTTATCAATGTTTTTATGACGTCATGAACAGGTTAGATGACAAATAAACATCAATGTGGGCCTAATGAACAAAATAACTTTCAATGGTGGACGTTTAAGACCATTGTTTCCTGTGGCATGGGCCACTTGAGTGTTGCATCTGTCTCAATTTTTGACTTAGGCCCTAAAATCTTCCGATAAAACAGATGGACGGTGTGGATATGTCATGCACATCACAGTGAGGTCCACAAATTTAAGTTAGCTTTTTTGGACCAATTTTCGAGACAAAAATACACTTGAAATTTCAAACAGAGTAAAAGGGTAATAATGAGCTTTTTCTCGGGTATTTCCCTGATACACGGAAAATCAAACAGCCCCTAAATGTTATACATTCAATTTAAGTATAGTTGCATTACTTTAGTCAGATAACGCATAGCTTAGGAACCTTTACAAGAAACCTACTAGATATACACTTCTTTTTTTAAGATGTTATGATTTAAAAGTGTGTATTAAGGTCTTTTTTAACAATCACTGAAGTTTCATTAAAAAATTTAACAATTTTCCCAGTGTTTCACAAAAGGTGTAATAAATTACCTGATATAAACAATATATCCCATGTGATAATTGATAAGTATTTATATCCCAAGGATGTGATATGTAACGTGATACCGATATTTCGAACATTGTCCATGACTACTTGTCCAAAAGTGCCTAGTTTCCCATGCATTAAGGGTTACAGACCTTAGACATGTACTTTTATCTATGACTATTAGTTAATGACACAACTTTCCCCAAATCAAAACAACCCCTGAACGGGTGGAACTTGTTGGCGACATTCTATAGGTACATATGAGCAACACTTACCCATACACATGTTCCAATGCGCTACGCGTGTGACCGTCCAATTCAAGGCCTCATATGTGCACGTGTCCCGCCATTGATCTTTATGCCTAAAAAATGTGGCATTTGCCGATGTGCATATGTACATGTTTCAATGTGCCACCATCTATATTATGCTCCTCACATTTGGAGAATTAGGAGGAGTGACTGCCACTCTTCGAATTGAAGTTCACCACATCTTTTTTCTTTCTTCCCTCTAGGGATATATCTTACATTGAGGGTTAATTGATGAATCTATCTTCAGTTCTTAAGGGCATGTTTGATTTTCTAAAGTAAATGTAAATGCGTTGCAAATGGGTAATAATTATTTTCTTTGGTAATTACCGCATCATTGTCGAGGGTTGATTTGACTCCTATTTTTTTCAACGCTAAAATCGAGGATGCTGCCAAATATATGCGGCGCCCATCGTGATGTATGTGGATTATCTGCACCGTCCATCCGTTATGCCAACTGAATTTAGGGCATGAGGCAAAAAATGAGGTAGATTCAAAGTTCAAGTGGACCACACCACAGGAAAAAGGGTATCAAACACCCACTATTAAAAACTTCTTGGGGCCACTGTTTACTTTGGTGTGGGCCACTTGAATGTTGGATCTGTCTCACTTTTTGGCTCATGCCTCGAAATGTTCTGGTAAAACGGATGGACGACGCGGATATGTCATATATATCACAGTGGGGCCCACAAATTTAAGCTAGTCTTTTGGACTCTTTTTCGAAGAAAAAATACCTGCCTATTTTCAAACATGGTGAAATTGTAATAATTGGTTATTTATAGTGAATTTGGAAAATCAAACAGGCCCTAAACAAACCTTACTTCCTCTGCAACAATGTCTTGCGTTCTTTATGGAATGTGTTGTGACTAAACGCAAAGGTTGAGGAACAAGTGCAATTGTGTAATCCTTGAAGCTCAATGGATTACGACTAGAAAGGTACTTCAATAGGAGTCGATTAGTGGAATGTGTTCAATCAAATTTGGGAGGAACCAAGGTTTGTAGGTGTCTGGGTACTTGCAATGCATTACTTCTTACCTTAGCAAGGAACTCCAATTCCTTGGTGGTGATTGTTTGCTAGTATTAACCTTGGAACTCCAACCTTAGAAGAGGGCTGAAATTTTTGGCACCTGTCATGCCTTGAACAATTTGGTAATCTAAAGGGGGTAAAGAGTAGCCTTTTTGCGGGAAGTATTGAAGTGACTTGATAACCCTTGGAGCATATTGCATAAACAAAATTGCTCATGGTGGAGCTGTTACTAAGGTTAGCATAGTCTTTACAAGTAGCATTTGAAGAAAGCCATGACACTAATCAATACTAGTTCTAATGAAGGTTTATTGGTCCTAGATGAGAGATATATTGATTCTCTACGAGTAAGCAGTGGATGAAACAACAAAGGTGAAATTGGGTAGGGATGGAGAGAAGTGTGGGGTGGTATTGATTGAATTGGCCCTAGCCCAACCCTAGTCCCCTAAGCCTTGGCCCTGGCCCTGGCCCTCACCCTAATCGGCCTGAAAAGGGCTTGGCCATGGCACTTGCCCTTAATATGATTTTGACTTATATATATATATATATATAAAACTTTCATTAAAATAGTTAGAATTTCTATAAAAGTGTATTCGTGCACATATAAATAAGGTTAATTTTTTTTAATTAAAAAAAAACTTCAATTAGAATAATTAGAATTTTCTATATGTACAACCAATAATGAGTAGAGGTAATTGTAGGCATTCTTTGCCTCTCTCAAATAATTCTTTTCTATCTCCATATAAATCGATCTGTCTCTACTAAAACTTGGCAGGACCGTGCTTCGGCTAGCCCTCTTAAGGAAAAGAATTAAAAGTGATAAGAGGATTGAAGTAGTCCAATCTAAGTTGTTCTCTTCTTCTTCTTCTTCTTCTTATGGCACCCTTCCATCTACAATGAGTCCCATCCAAGGTATTCCGTAACGGTAACAGTGGCCGTAACGGCCACCACGTTGCCTTTATGATACGAGTTGTAACGGCTACGGTCTCTCTCTTTTTTTCTTTTTCTTTTTTTTTTTTTTATTGAAGAAGAAAAAAAACCTGTATTTGCTTTGTAACGTTGGAAAAAAAATCTGAAAAACTTGTATCTGTCTCATAACAGACCATTATGGGGCTATTATGGCCTTTACAAGGGACATAATGGGCCATTAACGGCAGCCACAGTTCATTTTTTTCCATAATGGCTGTTATGGCCATTACAACCCCATAACATGTAACAGTTGCTGCTTTTACCCTTACATACCGGCCTTTACAGCAGACCATGGTCCCATCACATAAACGGGATTGGATCATCAAAACATGACATCAACGATAGTCTTTAAACTACACATTTATGTTGAGTGTGAACCACTCACAATGTCTTTAAACATTCCATTCTTTTTGTGTTATTGTTTCCCACTTGATGATTGGATTGGGCCAACAGGTTGGGTCATTTATCATTGGCTACCAGACCTAGATTTCAAGCCTGAGCCTGCCCTTCAGGCCAAGTTTAGGGGCCTGGCCTTGGCCCTACAGGGTAGGGCTGGCCAGCCCATTGACGCCCCTAACAATAAATGTCTATAATGCATGACTTTTGCACTTCAAGGTGTTTTGTTATTTATGAAGAAATTATTGAACTATGATCCAATTTATGTGGGTGGATGGACATACTTGCTTATGTTTTGTTATTTATGAAGAAATTATTGAACTATGATCCAATTTATGTGGGTGGATGGACATACTTGCTTATCATATAGTAAGTTCATTATTTCTATTCAAATGACAGAGATGTGGGAGGGAAATAAATGTTTTCTTGATTTTCTTTCAGTTTTGTAATTAGTCTAAGTCATTCTGGAAAAATCTATGATCTACTGCCCAATTTGCAGTTCGATTCAATTTGACATCAACTGTGATTTAAAATCTGATTTGGTTTTTCTGAGCATTTCAATGTATTTATTTACCTGTTGCCTCTTTTGCAGCCAAGAAAAGCAGAAGAGAAAAAGCAGTAGTGTGCATTACCATATGTCAAGCTGTTGGCTCCATCTTCAGTAGAAACTGAATCAGGTATCCATGTGCCTAGGCCCTTCATTTTTTGGAGAAAATGGGACGATCTTGAGCTTTATTTTTTTGAAAAGCATGATGTTGAGCTTTATCTGTTTCTTCTCAGTAGTAGCAATTTATTGTGTCGGAGAAACATCTCTACCAATATAGATATGGGAGGCTGACTTGTCATCAACCATGAAATCTTGAACATTGTTATTTGTGATTTGGCTCTGGAAATTGGGCTGTTTGGATGCATGAGCAAATTGAATTGCAGACAGTTAAAAAATGTTGTTTCCTACCATTGACGAGGGAGTAGTGCACGTACAAGGTGAAAGTAACAGAATTACAATTTGGAGCTCAGATCTTCAATATGAATGCTAAGCGAGGAAACTACCATTTGGATATTCCCACTTTATCATAATAATCAAAATCTAGTTCAGTAGTACATCCAAACACGGCCTACAGCAGTCTATGAAGAAACAGTTTCCTGCTGTCACAGAGGTGATGATGCTTAAACATGTTGGAGTGGCAATGAAATTATACGGGTCTGTCAGTTATTTAACATGCTTTGCCTGTTACCTTCATCATGAGCCTGAAATCCCAGATCCCACTGTTTTACCCTGCTAAACTCCCGTGGTTGTCGACAGTAGAAAGCCCAAATGGGAAGTTTCAAACTTCTGCTAATAGGTTATTGTAGCGACTATTGGGATGTTCATCCCACCCTGTTGAGGCACAGAAACTTGGTGTCCACATGTACGAGATTTGGACCATTAATCTTGTGGGCTGAACAGTGGATGGATCAGTCCTATAGTCTCATATGTTGGACAACCATAACCATATACCTGGTGGACGTTTGCTTGAGTGCCGGTCGCTGTGCATCAGTTGTTAACCACCCATTGGCAGGCGCCTATCTGACATTTGGGATTATCCTGCCTGTTTGGAAACAAGGAATTTAAGGTGTGGATACGGAAATTGTAATGAGAACACAATGATTACTTCCATCTTTGCTACAGAAAGTGGGTCTCGATATTTAGTTATCCTATTTGAATAGTAGGTGGAAATTCCAAATTCATTATATAATGGTTGCTTCATTTCTTATGTTAGAGAATCCCAACGGTGGATAAGGTTAATGATTGGTTTCTTTTCCGTCTTTTTTTCTAGCTGAGGTCCATTCATGGCTCCTCTCACGTTCGCAATGGCTTGCACTTACGACAGATTTTCATCTCAATGACACCAAACACAGCCTTTTCTTTTATATATATATATATATATATATATATATATATATATATATATAATTTTATTATTTAGAAAAAAAAAATGGTAGCCACAATAATTGATACAACTGAGCAAAATGGTGGAAGATTTCACTAGAGATGGATCCTACAAACGTGCATAGCCGTTTTTCTCGCTGGTGGAATTTCACCACCTATGGGTACTCGAACCCTTGACCGGGAATTGAAACTCCTGAGAGTCTACCACCCGGGCAAGTGAAGGACCCTTATTAGGTGACAACAAAAAAAAAAAGACTTTCAACTCCCAGTCAAGGGTTCGAGTACCTATAGGTGGTGAAATTCCACCAGTGTGAGTGTGTGGGGTGTGTGTGCGTGTTAAAAAAAAAGAAAGAGTGTAAGGACCCTCTCATTCTGATTTGTTGAATTCAAACGTTATTAAGACCTATATTCTTGGCATTCCCTACTTTTTTTTGGCCGAAATTTTTAACCAAAATATGCATGAACATTTTTGGTAGGGGACTATCTTTTTTCAAAATTGAAAAATAAAATAAAGTAAAGGTTGCTAGAAAAGGTGCCACCCTTTCCAACCAAGGACTCCCCCCAGAGAAAGCGGATTGGTACGGAGTATGCTTACAGCACATTTGTAAACTTTGTGGAGTGGACAACCGAGGACTCCCCCCAGAGAATGCGCCTGTTGTATCCATGACGTCTATCCATTTTAACAGATCATTTTAGGACTTAAGCCCCAAATTGAAGCATATCCAAAGCTGAAGTGGACAACACCAGAGGAAGCCATGTGAATTGAACGTCTATCGTTGAAATTTTTGTGGGGGCTACGGAAGTTTTGGGTCAAGCTGATATTTGGTTTTTTTTTTTTTTTTTTTTTTTTAAAAAAAAAAAAAAAAAGAAGAAAAAAAAGAAAGAAAGAAAGAAAAACCTTTGGCCATGTCTGTGTGACCTTATGAACAGGTTGGATTACAAATCAACAACAGTGGGCCCTGGGAAGGTTTCCATGGTGGACGTCATTATCCCCCCTTTCCTGTGGTTTGGTCTACTTGAGCTTTGGAAATGATTCAATTTAGGACTCATGTCCTAAAATGAGCTGGTAAAATGGATGGATGGAATGGATAATAACATATACATCATGGTGAGTCCCACAGTTTACTCAGTGCTTTTTTTTTTTTTTTTCCTTTCTTTCTTTCTTAATCCGCGTCCAGAGCGGTTGATTTGGTATTATCTCCTTGTACCAAACCAGAGCTAATTTATATACGTAAAAATGCGAAGCGGACATCTTGTTCGAAATGAGATGCTCTTGACTCCAAATGATGGGGCCCATCTGTGTTTGCTGGGGCCACAGGAATTATTGCATAAGTGGATTCCTTACGTCTTTGGTTATCCACATTTTGGTGGAAGCCCTGGTGCTGTCTAGCATCAACTCCTAATGCTCAGCGTGTGCGCGCGTGCCTGCGTATGAGAGAGAGAGAGAGAGAGAGAGAGAGAGAGAAGATCACTCCTGCGGTCTGATTGGGGCGGGTCCCACCGTCATGTCCTGATCACATCCAACCGACCATCAGATGCGTCAACCCATGTTAGGCTCAGGGCCCCATGAAAAATCAAGCCGAAGCCTGATTCAGGCGGGTCAAATGATAGGAAACAATTGGGAGGAGATGCTTACCCTCATTTTTTACGGGCTCCACCGTGCTGTCTTTGTGGATTATTATTAACAACTGTTCAGATTAGCTAGATAAGGGGAATGCCAAAAAAAAAAGTCATTTTCCATAACAGGTGGGCCCCATATAAAATCAAGGGTGGGCATTCTTCTCTTCATTTTTTTCCCTATAATCTGGCCCACCCAATTCACAGATCGGCGGTATTTTGGGGGCGTGGGTCTAATATGGGGAGATGCATTTAGTGGTCAGAGTGGCTGCCATCAGCACATCATGGTAGAGCCCACCTCATTAGACTTCAGAGTGGTCTGTGTGGTACGGATCACAGGAGATCGGTTCTCTCTCTTAGTTGCACTGGGACGCTTAGTTCAATTCATCGATCCTACTGTTATTAGGTGGAACGACAGATTTCATGGGCTAACATGCAAACATCATACAAATCTAACAAATATGAACCATTGATCAAATGGCCTTTAGTATGGATGGCCAAGATTGTTTGCACCAATCAACAATTGAATCCATTTATTTGCTGGGCATCGTGGATGGCTTGTGATAGTAAAGAATCACTTTTGTAAGGTAATAGTGGCCATCCAATCCATAGCTTCGAAAAAAGGATGGCTTTACAAAATCAAAGAGATGTCTTCTTAAGGCAATTGCATGGATGTGTTCTCAACTTAATAAACAGTTGAGATTGTCTGGTAGAGACTGGTCTCTGTGTGTGTGTGCACGCTAGATCTAAAGTGTTCAAATCGCCCTTTTGGACTGTTGCATTTATCTCTACGGTGTGTATCAAGGCCAAGGCACAGGATCGCCATTTATCTCTCTGTGAAAATGGATGTTCCAAAGCACATGCTGATCCACCCATCACCTGGGCCACATGAAACTCGCCGAAGCCAATTTTATACATGGCGTGATCACAGTTGGCGCCACCTTATATTTAGGCCATCATTTGCAATCCAGACCATCCAAAACATGGGCCTCGTTAAAATGAACAGGAATCCAAAGAAGTATGCACTCCCATCAAAATGGTCGCTGAGGGCTTCCTTTGACCATATGGTGGATACCACTTGGATGATTAGCACCATAAAATCGGTGCAATCTTGGGGGCCACACTCCATCCACGTTCCCCAATGACAGCCACAATTCATATGATCTGGATTGATTTTTCCTTACCAAGTATACGGTAGATGAATCACTACCATTTTCATCGGTGGCCAATACACTCTACAGGCTAGCTGGTCTAGCAATTACTATAATAACATCACCTCGGAAAATCACTGCACAAAGACTCAATGCCACCAACGAGCCACTTCCAAACCAGCTATATTCTTGCTGGGGCCAACATTCCACACGGAAGGACCCAACCTTTCAGTGATCCAGATTATTTATTAGGCAGCCCAACACAGGAGTGGACTAAGAGCCTCCAACATCAAACAATCCCAGCTACCCAATCAGATGACTCAATTCAACATTGTCATCCATGTTCCATTTCTAGCCATTTGTTTTCAGGCCAGCAAACAGTAGGGCATGGGGTTATCGGATGGGGCAAATTGTCGCATCATAGCTCATCCACACTGGAGCCCATCGGGCAAAATGATTTGAATAACCAAATGGTGGGTCCCACCTGCGCAGAATGCTGGCCAGTATAACACCTGACTAATTGCTAACTTTGGCAGAAACTTTATATATTTCTTCGCTACAAAAGGCTTAGAATTGTCCAGTGACTGAAAATGTAATGTTGAAAAGACATACGGTGACTCCTTATCTGTGTTACAAGCATAGGCATCAGCATATGATACCACAGCTCTACTAATGCAATAGGAAGAAAACACACAAGCTCGAAGAAATCAGCATCTGCACACAATTCCCCTGTCACAGCACGTGGAAGGTAAAACAATATGATAGGGAGTTCATTAGCGAAGGTTCAACCAGTTCTGAAGATGATGTGGACCCCACTGTCGGTATCCACAATGTCACTGATCTCACCAACCTTTAGAGCAAAAGTGGCCTCCTCAAAAGGCTTCTGCATCTGGCCCCGCCCAAAAGGACCTGCAAGAGTATCATTAAATAACAGTTTGGATCAAGACCAAAGCATGTTTGGGACCATTATATTAACCAGAAATAAAGGAAATTCAGTGTAAAGTACATAAAACATCTTGAAATTAACAGACCACAATATGTTACTCTTCAATTAGGAGAAAACCTCACTTTCTTTAGCAATAAAGATTTTCTTATTTGAGTAGGTTTGAATCTTTTACAATTTAATTTTTGATAGAGACGCAATTCTTATAGGTTTAACTTGGAATTTTAATGAACAGTAAGGGCATCTTTGCATCCAAGGTGGTGATGGCTGAACCAGATTGGATACTTCCATTTTGTTTCGGTGGGAGACAAAAGGAAACTGATTGGAAAAGAGCATCTTTTTAACGTGTTTCTGTTTTAGCCGGGGACATTATGGAGAAATGAAACATCTACCTAATTAGCATTCAAAATCTTTCTAGATGAAAAATCAGACCGATGGGATTCATTCCAAACAGGCCCCAAATTAGCCAAGGCTGATATTATCGTAATTGTGTTTAACCACAATAGCGGTGGTCCTAATCTATTCATCAATTTACGTCAATAACTTGAGAGATAACGTCAGCTTTATGAAACAAAGACCGATGAAAGGAGGTATAGAAGTGGAGAAAATCAAAGAGAAGAAATGGGCCCTGTTGAGCAAGTGGTTGTGAAGTTTCAGGGAGGAGCTTTTGGTACTACGGAGTGAGGTAATTCCGAGTACAGGAATCTGGTGGTAGTTGGTTCCCTGGCCTCCCCTCTAAGCAGAGCTTTTGTCGGATGTATAGAGAGAGATTAGTAATGTGGGAATACCTGTTGGAGCTTCAAAGCTGTCAAAGGAGGTGTTTGATTCACTACAGGAAAAGCTGATAAGAGTCCAATTTTGTAAAGAACATTTGGACTGATGATGCTCCCCTTGCTGATTTATATCAAGGCCTCTTCTGCTATCTTTGAATAGAGAGGAGAGTCAAATATTGCTAGGAATCATGGGAGCATTTGTTGTTTGGAATGTAAAGCTTCACAAGAAGGTTTATTGGTTGGAAAGTCTCATGAGTTTGTTGTGTCAGCCGAGCAATGATCCTCTCGCTGGATCGGAAAATTTGGAAGCATTCATCAAATGGAACGTTCTCTACAAAATCCATGTTCCAAATTCTCTGATCTGAACCTGGGATGCAGACTAGATGTAAATTTGGTTGTAAGGCTTCTGTGCTGCCTAGAGTGCAATCTTTTGCTTGGTTTGTTAAGGCCAACATGATCCATGTGCTTCTTGTGACGAAATAGTGAAGAGAGTGTGGATCACCTGTTTCTTCATTGCTCCGTGGCAAGGGATATATGAAGCCAATTTTTCAGTTGTTTGGGGTTAATTACGTTACTCTTCCTGAATTTTTAGAGTGGGAAGTGGGCCCTTCAAAGCAGAGAAGGTGCTTACTTTGTTGGATGCCTCCCTACAGTTTGCTATGGGGAGTGTGGTAGGAGAGAAATAACAGAAAATTTTAAAGCAAAGCAAATTCAATTGAACAGTTGAGTGAATGATGCAGGACATGAAATTTTAAACATGATATGCATGATTCCAGGCTTTAAATCATACTAGTTCAAAACAATCACACAAAATTCCACATCCCACATAAAGTCAATCACTCAATCAAGGGGAATCTATGCGGGTCCAGGCCTACACATGCTAGGGATGGATCAATTAAAATTATAGATCAATCAATACTCAAAGGAGAGTAGATTCAGCCACACATGCACAGGAATAATTTCTCCAATCCAAGAGATTCACAAGTTTCAATTCAGGAAACCCTAAGGTTGGAAAAAAGGGCAAAGAAATTGGGAGTTTAAGACAATCTAGAGTTAGGGTTAGGGAAATCAGGTAAGAGAGGAGTTAAAGAAAGGAGAGAGTGAACCTGAAGGCCGCCCGCATGTGTGGACAGCAGGCCACGCCTAACGCGCGTGTGCTGAGGGCAGTCCGCACGTGCGTGGGGCCCACGAACCCAAAAACCCCTTCCTTGGGGCTGGTCGGCTACAGTTGGACTACAAACCCCCCAAGTTTCGGTCCGATCCGACATACCGTCCGTGCGTGGTGCTTCGCTGAAGTTTCAGCCCTCTTGCAGGGCCAGATTCCAGAAATCTACTCTAGAGAAGGAACGGTTGCAAAATAACGACAGATTTGCAGGTGGAATGACTATAGGAGAAGAGGAATATGGATGGTAGAAGGTGGGGGCGAATCGGGATGGGTGTGGCTTCGCATCACGATAGTTAGCCTTTCGAAAAAAAGGAGGGTTTCACACCCAATTGGATTTTCACAACTCGAAGAGGAGCAAGAAAACGTAGAAATTTTATTTAATCATCAATGAGAAAAAAGACTACAAGGAGTGCTTATTTATAATAAAATCCTATACCTCAAAACTTGCGCCATGTGCGCACCCTACTACTTGATAAAAAATAACAACTAATCAAAGCAAGTTAAATCATCCATGATATTCCTAATAACAATAATAAGCAAAACTCAAAATACTAGATTATCTTGAATAGTGGGCCACGATCATGAGATCCCATGGTGAGATTCACATGATGATTAGGTCCACTCCAAGGAACCAAAACACAGCCCCCTAGCTACGAGGTCCCCCTTGGATGTCGTCATCGATCCAGATCGATGGTGAGGCCCTCCTCCTTGCATACGTGCGTAGGGGGGCGTGCGTATACACGTGATGTCCCCATCAACTCTCCCTGGCTGCGAAGATTTCGCCACTGGCGAAACAAAACTCCTGAATCACTCCAAGATGTCAGGATCAAATCTCTGAAGCTCCTCCTTAGTGAGCCATGTACTATCTGAAGCTAGGCGTGACTTCCACTTAACCAAGTACTTCTAAAACCCGCCATCCCACGTTGATATTATCTGATGGTCTAGAATATCCGCTATCTCCTTTCTGGGTGTGGGAAGGATAGGTATGGGAGGTAGAAACTGGGAAGAAGGGTTGAGAAAAAGCCATGGATCAAGGGACAGGTCTGAGGAATCAAGATGGTTGGGCGAAAGGCCAGACAATGTATTAGTGGTCCCCTGAAAAGCAACTAGATCCTCCACATTGAATGTGGAACTAATTCCCATGGAAGGTGAAAGATCTACCACATACGCATTGAGACCGTTTCGTTTTATAATTTTGAATGGTCCAGCACTATATGCGTGTAGTTTACGAACGGGCTCCCTGAAGGTTCTACCACATACACATTAAAACCGTTTCGTTTTATAATTTTGAATGGTCCAACGCTACGCGCGTGTAATTTACGAATGGCTCCCTGAGGGTACCGCTCTGGCCTGATGCGAACCACCACAGAGCCCCTTACATTGAATTCCTTGAATCGTTTATATTGGTCAGCAGAAATTTTGTAATGTTCATTACTAGTATTGATCTTTTGCCTGATTTTTTGATGCAATGAATGAATGTGATATGCAAAGGACTCTGCAAACTATGATTACCTATGGGACAGGGACATAGGGACAAGATCAATAGGCTTTCTAGGTTTATAAACAGTAATGACTTCAAAAGGACTTAAACCTGCGGATCTATTGATAGAACTATTAAATGCAAACTCGGTGATAGGTAGTACGGTATCCCACATTCTAATGTGTTGTATATCCCTCATAGGGAGAAACTCATCCAATAGATCATCAAGAAAGACATCACGAAACTCATCCACTGCCGGAATGGCCTCAGTGGGTAACTCTACACTAGCCTCTGGTGTACTCTCTCTAGCCACAAGGTGGTACATGTCGTACCACTCAAAATAGTAGTCCATGTCTGCCAACCAATCTAGAAAAGCTTTAGGGTCCAAGTGGCCATCAAACGTGGAGGCATCTACTGTAACTCCTTTGAGAAGTTGCGCATCGAGGTCATAGTGGTCTTAATGTCCCTCACGGGGTGGGTGCACAAGTGTGCGCCCATAACTGATTCCTTGGCCACCTCCATTCCTTAGTCTATCCTCCTGACTACCTGCTTGAGATTGGGCATCTTCCCCAATGGTGGGGTTTGCCCGAGCGGAGGTCTCTAATTGGGTAACACGTACAATAAGCTGATCCAAGCGTTGGTCAATACGTTGTTCCAAGCGCTTACCCAAATACTCAAACTGCTAGGTTATTTTGTTCATTGATTCTTGCAGTTGCTCCATGTTTAGTGTAGGGTGTAAGCCAAAGCCACGACCCGTACGTGTGGTCATACAACCACTAACTCAACTAAAAGACTTTCTAATATGACTATATGCGTCTAAATGGGACTAAATGATCCTATGAGACTCTATATGAGGGAAACTACACAATGCTACCAAAATTCAGCAATATAGCTGTCAAAATAAAGGGATAACAGAAAATTTCAACAATGTGAACTGTTAACTTTCTGATAACAGATATTTTAGCAGCTTATATAAGAAATTATGGACCTCTAAACAGCTCTATATGATGAGACTTGATGCATAATGGACATAAACAAACTAAACCCTAAACATGCAATGCATCCCCCTACAAGAACCCTAAGCTCTGATACAAAATTTGCTGCGGGACATGAAATTTTAAACATGATATGCGTGATTCCAAGCTTTAGATCATACTAGTTCAAAACAATCACACAAAATTCCACATCCCACATAAAGTCAAGCACTCAATCAAGGGGAATCTATGCGGGTCTAGGCCTACACATGCTAGGGCTGGATCAATTAAAATTATAGACCAAATAATACTCAAAGGAGAGTAGATTCAGCCACACATGCACAGGAATAATTTCTCCAATCCAAGTTATTCACAAGTTTCAATCCGGGAAACCCTAGGGTTGGAAAAAGGGCAAAGAAATTGAGAGTTTAAGACAACCTAGGCCCTAGGGTTAGGGTTAAGGAAATCAAGTAAGAGAGGAGAGAGTGAACCTAAAGACTCGCGTGTGGACAGCAGGCCACGCTTGACGCACGTGCCTTGAGGGCATTCCGCACGTGTGTGGGGCCCACAAACCCAAAAACCCTCTCCTTGGGGCTGGTCGGCTAGGGTTGGACTACAAACCCCCAAGTTTCGGTCCGATCCGATATACGGTCCGTGCATTGTTCTCCGCCGAAGTTTCAGCCCTCCTGCAGGGCCAAATTTTAAAAATCTGCTCCAGAGAAGGAATGGCTGCAAAATAACGATGGATTTGCAGGTGGAATGACTGTAGGAGGAGAAATATGGATGGTAGAAGGTGGGGACGAATTGGGATGGGTGTGGCTTCGCACCACGTTAGTTAGCCCTTCGAAGAAGGGAGGGTTTTGCACTCAATTGGATTTTCACAACTCGGAGAGGAGCTAGAAAACGTAGAAATTTTATTCAATCATCAATGAGAAAAAATACTACAAGGGGTGTCTATTTATAATAAAATCATATACCCCAAAACTCGCGCCATGTGCGCACCTTATTACTTGGAGACGAAGTAATAAAAAATAACAACTAATCAAAGCAATTTAAACCGTCCATGATATTCCTAATAACAATAATAAGCAAAACTCAAAGTACTAGATCATCTCAAATAGTGGGCCACGATCATGAGATCCATGGTGGGATTCACGTGACGATCGGGTCCACTCCAAGGAACCAAAACACAGTACCCTAGCTAGGGGGTCCCCCTTGGACGTCGGCATCGATCTAGATCGATGGTGGGGCCCTCCTCCTCCTTGCGTACGTGCGTAGGGGGGCGTGCGTGTGCGCGTGATGTCCCCATCAGTGAAATGATGCATCCAGGCCATATAACAATCAGATGCATCCCATAATTGAGCTAACAGAAGATCAGACTACTAGATGACAAAGCAGGACAAAATTAAGCTAATTTGAAAATCTAACCATCCAAGTTGAATAACTAGACTATCCCTCCATTCAAATTGCTGATCTGGACCACATCAAGGGTCCAAGTTGTCTTGATTTAGTATGTGGATCAGACTGGTTGTTTGATGGGAGATTCAGATCAAATCAACTGTTAGATTAGACTGTGGGGCCAACCGGATCAATCAAACATTCTATACGAACAACGTGTGTGTTATTTAATTAGTTGTTTGAGTTAGAATTCATCTAAGCCGAAGATCATGCAATTGCAACACCCTTTGAGCAAGTAATAACTCGTAAGTTATGAAAGGCTTGTATGGCTGAGACAGGACTCCAAGGAATTTTAGTCATTTTAATGTTTTAGATGATTAGGATTAGTTATGGTTGTGTCTACAACCAACAGGAGCTGAGTTTTGGTTTCCACACCCACCCATGCACGCACGGACACATGTTTTGCTAGCATCCCACCTTCATGGGGTCATTAGCAACATCCCCAAAGCTTTTAAATGGAGCATGGGGCAACCCATCATCAATATGAACCATTCATTCATTCATACAACTAGGAGCAGGCTGTGGTGTAAAAATCACGCCGATTGGATTATCCTAAGCATCCAATCAATATCATCGAAAATGGACAACCGAGCAAGCAGGGAAACAAAATAGCTCAAATCATCATCTTGAAACATCTACTAGATAGATGGCACTCTGTATTTGCTTATGATTCCAGAGTAGCACTTTGGTTTGATGATTCTAACCATGTGAGACGGTTGGTACTGTTGAATGGAGAGAGTAAAATTCAATGGTCCTATTTCAAGAAACGAATGTCTACCAATCAGAGGTTAGGATTGTTCAACCAATCTAATTTTCCAACAGTCACTTAGCACTGGTGGGTTCCAAAAATTAGTCGGTTTAGTTTATGTATGGCACACTTACAATTTCTGAGTGCCTGCAAATCAAGCATGTGTTGCCTACATAGGAGTGGGAGAAATACTGTAATTACCAGCATAGCTACTAGTAAGATGTTAGATACCATTCAGTCCTATTATCTTTACTTTTTGGTAAATATGTGGAGAAATTTCGTGGTTTGATCTTTGAGAAAAAGGTACGTATCTGAGTTTAGATTCTCCTTTTTTTTTTTTTTTTTCAAATTTGGTAGTGTCAATTGTGGGAGAAAAGGGGCTAGGCTATTAATTATTGAGTGATCCAACATTCATAAGCTTAAGGGATGTAATTTTCTCTTTCTTGGGCTGTGGCTGGGCCGCCATCTCGGCGGTTTGGCACTGCTTGTTTCTTTTGTTTGTTTTAATAAAATTCCAGTCATCTTTCACCAAAAATAATAATAATAATAAAAAATAAATAAATAAATAAAAATTGTGGTATCGAAGCAAAACTTGTTTCTTGTGGAGCTCGTTTGCTTTCTTCCCTTTCCAAATCAACCCAAACCTAATCCTTACCATTTTTCTCCCCAATTCCCTCAACTGCCCCCACTCCCAATACCTAAACTTACCCTTAATCCTTAATCCCATCATTCCTACACCATAAAAAACCCAACGGTAGCTCCTAGCTATATAAATCCTCAACCGAAACCCTAAATCCTGCACCAAATTTATTTCTGCTGCAACCAGTTCTATATTCGCATCAAAACAGTATAGTTAGGGAATTTCTACACCAAATTGGTTATAAGTTAAATCTGTAAACTGAATTTTCAAATTTTCAGCATCAGAAGTTAATTTTCAGTTGGTATTGATTGATTCCAAATAAAAGCTTTGCCGCAGTCTATTGACTGAGCCTTATCCGTTCGTGTTCTAGTCACTGCATTGCATGCCGGTCCCAAAATCTGTTTCCCTGTTTAACCCTACACCCTGCATCCATCAAATAACTGATTTTGGCTTAAATTTTGTTTATGGTGCAAATTGCTACTACACAGAATAATTAGGTAGCCTGATTCTGTTCCTGTTTAGAGTTCTGCTATTAGGAACACATCAGTTATCCTAAGATCTTGCAGTTGCCAGATCTTTGCGCTTCTTTTTCTCTGTTGTGAATCTGTCTTACGAATCAAACATTTACTCTGCGGTCCTGTTTTCATCAAAACAGTCCAGTAGACACCCCGCCTAAAACAAGAATAAGTTGCTCTTCGAGCTTTAGCTTGACTTCAATAAAATCGTTTCCTATTGACTTAGAAATTGTTGAAAATCCAAATGGGTTAAATAGGGAGCATCCTCGGTACATCTCAGAGACAACCACCGGACCGGATCAGCCAACGTTAAATCCAATAAAGATATGGTCACAGCCGCGCATCCGAACTCCAAAACCTTGAAAACTCTTTGTATGTAACAACTAATGTGAGAAAAGAATAAAATGAACTCTCTCTACCCAAAGATCACTATACTTATTACTTAGTCTGCCTCGGATAATGCGGTGTTAAGGTGTGAAAAATCATATCTCCAACATCAAGAAAAGTACGGCTGTTTTGTATACAAAGTGGCCATGATATTATAGACAGCAAATTTCGACATCAAATGGTCCCTTGATCAAGGTGATTTATGGTTCATTGGAAATGTAGTCAAATGATCTTCCTAACGAACTTAAGTTTCCTCCAATCCGAGTTATGATGAAGAAGATCTGACCCATTTACTAAAATTGTGCATTGTCGAGCAGCCGAAATTGTAATCCCTGGCCACTTTTTTGACAGGTTAAATGGGTGGATCCAGTTAAAGTAGTTTCAGTCTCATTTAAAAGATTATTAGATGACCTTTCCAACGAACCCAAGATCATTGAAAACGGACGTGCAACGGTGAAGATGCAAGCATTTGGTCAAATTGCACGCGACTGATTTCACACACCGAACAGTCATACTTAATGAGTTCTAGTTGAAGTGGTTCCAGACCCATTTATAAGTTTAACAGATGAAATTTCCATTGAACCCAAGATCACCGAAAACGGACATGTAACAATGAAGATGTGAGCATTCGGTCAAATTACAGGCGACCTGTTTCGCACACTGAACAATTGTATTTTTTATAGGTAAAATGGGGTCAAATTGACGTGATTTCATTCTCGTTGAAAAGTTTATCTAACGATCTTTCTAATGAAGCTAAAATCACTGAAAACTGATGAAAAACAAAGAAAATACAGACACTTGTACAACCGTATAAAAAGACCAAACTAAAATTTTAATATTTAGAAAAAGCAATAATTACGTTAAACACAAACACACACAATATAAAATAAATATATATATATATATATATATATATATAAAAGTAATCATTACCTTATATATAATATAAATTTTTATATATAATACTATGTAACATTTATACATACATACATATATATATAGTGAAATACTCAGTTGCGCATTGGTTATCATGAGAATTGAGAACTCATGAGCACTTTTTGATACATGATGTGAGCGCAAAATCTAAACCATCCATGTGATGCAACACCCCATGAAACCCCCCAGGCCCAACTTTCAGCCTGATCCAAAACTCTGGTGGTCCATGCAGAAAGGAAATAGTTATCTCCCTTGATTTGTCTCTCTCTCTTTGCTATGGCCCACCAGAGTTTTGGATCAGGCTAAAAGTTGGGCCCTAAGGGTTTCATGGAGTGCTGCATCACATGGACCGTTCAAATTTTGTGCCCATGACACATGTGCAAAAGTGCACATGGGCTGTCACATAAGAAGGTGCGCAGTTGAACATGACTATATATATATATATATATATATATATATATATATATATATATATATATATATATATATATTATAACCTTATATAATATTTATTTTTCCTCCTCTTACAAAGACAGTTGCTAGAGAATACTATAGTGATATATATTATTTTAAAAAATAAAACAACCTCGCCCACTCACATATATTTGAGGACAATGTCTATATAAGGAGCTCCATTGTCATTCATAAATGAGGGGGTAGACAGAGAGGATGATATAGAACGTTATGCGTGAAGGAGAGAGTAGAGAGCGAGAGAAAAATACAAAGATAGCAAGAAGAGAGATAGAATAGAGATAGGAAGAGTCTAAGAGAGTTGGAGTTCACATGGAGGCACTGCCCGAGGTGCCCTAAATATTTTTGACATGCTGACATGTTGCCTGACATAGGAGACAAAAAAGATAATTAAATAAGTCACTGAAGCTAAGAGTTTTTTTTTATATTAACTTAAGTCATGTTCCACTCCACACATTCCAAGTGCATCTACTACATTCATATTTCCTTTTACCTTTATTCTGCATTATTCCCTTATTTTCATCTTCTTTTACATTATTTACTTGCCCAAGGTCTTAAACCCTACGAAGCAAGGCTAGTTGTCATTTCATTTACTACATTTTCATTTATTTGCCTACCTAATACCACTTGGCTTTGCAAAGTAAGGCTAATTTGAAATAAAATTGATATGGGATATCACATATGTTCCCGTGAGCATATTGAAAAATTCCAATGCATTCTAATTCCTCCCATTTACTCCCATCCAAATAAAATATTAGGATTTCGAATGCATTTCATTTACTCCCATCCAAACACAACCAAGTAAGCCATTCTCCCAATTCATTTACCTCCAATTCCATTTTCTATTCACCTCCATTTACAAGCTCCCAAACGAGCCCTAAAAGGTAATGATTACATATATATAAGTAATAATTACTTTTTATATAATTATATATATAACGTAATGATTACTTTTTTAAATATTAAAATTTTAATGTCTTTTTCTACGGCTGTACAAATATTTGTATTTTATTTGTTTTCCGTCCGTTTTCAAGGATTTTGGATTCATTGGAAAGATTGTTAGATAAGTTTTCCAATGACACTGAAATCACTTTGATCGGACCCCATTTGACCTATCAAAAATACAGTCGTTCGGTGTGCAAAACTGGTTGCCTACAATTTGACTGAATGCTGTCATTTTCATCATTATATATCCGTTTTCAGTGATCATGGGCTCATTGGAAATGTGATTTATTAAACTTTTAAATGGGATTGAAACCACTTCAACCGGACCTCGTAACCAGATCTTTACTGGATTTGGCGCTAGCCGATAAAGTCCGATGGTTGTCTCCGGACGTGCCAAGGATGCTCCTTGTTTGACCCGTTTGGATTTTCAATGATTTCTATGTCAATAGGAGACGATTTCATTGAAGTCAAGATAAAGCTCAAAGGGCAGCTTATTCTCTTTTTAGGTGGGGTGTCTACAAGTCTATACCCAACTGCCCAATCCTTTAATCATATCCTTTGAATCAGTCCACATGCAACCTACAACACTGCCCATTCATCTCAGTCCAAAAACTGTCCATATTTTGTTTCCAAACCACAAAGTTGTCCTCAGAATCTTCCCCAATTAATTCTAAAAGTCCAGATACCAACCTGTGCATAGCTTAGCCAAAATCAATCCCACAAAGTGAGAATTTTCATTCCAAAATCAGCCCAACAATTACCCAATTTGGTACCACAAGTTTCATACCCACGATGAGCCGGACTTTTCCTTAGTCCTAAAATGGTGGGAGAGAGTCAAAGTGCTATAATGACTATAATCTGGAAGATAAAAGAAGAGATGGAAATCATGCTAGGTCAGGAGCCAGGCGGCCAGCTAAAACCCCAGTAAGTATTCAAAATGGAGGCAGCAGTGGATGCAAAAGTTGTTAGAATGATAATTGATGGGAATAGTCCTAAAAACTTTGTATCCCAAAGAGCATTTATGACATTGTTGCAATCAACGTATTTACCCAAGTATGAAGAATACCCTGTTTGACAGTATCTTTTCAACTTATTCCTTCCAAGAAAGGTAGTCAAAGGATGTATCGTGCATAGTCACTACCATTGACCATTGTCACCTAATACTTGGGGGACCATGGATATAGCATTAAAAGGCCATCCATGAAGAGAAAAGAAATGCATACCACTTCCATAAATAATGAAAGAAAGTTCACAACGAAACTGATATTTGAAAAGCTTTTGTTGTTCTTCAAATGTTTGGAAGAGGATAATTAGATAAAAGGGAAAGTAAGGGAAGTGAATCAATCAGTGGACCCTAAGTGCCTGAAACTTCCAAGGAACATATTCCTAACAACAAGATCCCAATTCAAGATAACAATCATGTTGATTCCACCATTGGATTGACTGGTGGATCGATAAATGGATCTACTGATAGATTAACGGCTCAATCAGATGAAGGGTCAATAAAATTAGAAGAAAATTTGACTAATGAACCGGCAAATGTGTTGGTCGCATCCCAATGACAATTAAAGTGCACAAATCAGAGTGCAGCATCAACCGGGATGACACTGCGATGACAAGAAGTCAATTGAAAGCAAGGTACAAAGCCAATATCACCATTCCGACATCCAAGGCAAGCAAATCCATACTACAAAGGATGTCAAAGATAGTATCCATAATATGGAGAACTGTGAAGAAGCACAGGAAGAGATGCCATAATCTGCAACACCATCCTATCCACAAGATGTCGATCCGGCATTGCATCAACAACTACTGCTGAAGCAAATATAAGACATTAGAAAGGCAAATTGTCGCAATTGACCACTACTGGCTTTAAACTTGTGGACAGGTTCTTTTCAAGTTGGGAAGAATCAATGCTTCTAGGCTATGTGTAAATCAGATGGATCCCACAGTTAAGCCACTCAAAGATTCTGTTTTAAGGAAAGGACTGATCAAAGATCAGCCCACCATATTGCAAATTAGGTCCAGATTAGGCCATCTAAGGGTCTATTTTAAAATCAAGCCAAACTACACGACCATTCAGATTGCGGATCTGGGCCACATCAAGATCCATGTTTTTTTGATTAAGAATTTGGATTTTTTAAAAAACATTGTTAGACGAAAGATCTGGATCAGATCATCAGTCAGGATTGTGGAGCAAACTGAATCAATCAGATGTTCTACAGGTGCAAAGTGTCACTTAACTAATAAGTTGCTAGTGTTAGAATGAGTCCATGACTTGTCGAAAAAGTTTCCCTTATAGTTTTGTCACTTATTTTGTGGACCACTTTTCAGTATCAAATGATGTTAGAACATGGATTGGTACTGTTTGAAAGCCGATAAAGTTAGCTTTTAAACAAGTTAAAGATCATATGCAATTCAGACACTGTTTAATCAATTTATGGCTAATTCATGAAAGGCCTATATGGTTGTGATGTGATTTTGAGGGTATTTAGTCATTTTAAATATGTTTAATGAGTAGGATTGGCAATTGTGATACGTTTCAACCTTTTTCTAATGGATATGTGTTTCAACCAATAGGAGCTAATTTTTCAGTGAAACTTCAGGAGATGTTAAAAGGAATATGTATACACATTTAGGAATCAAAATATAGCGAAAAACAACTATACATAATAAGTTTTCATATGGTAGAAGCCTAAACCATGTACTTTCAGGAAAAAAAAAAAAAAAAAAACCAATGCAATTTCTTGATATAAATTTACACTACGACTCAATCAACAACAAGAGTAGATAACTCCAGATCAGTGAAAATAGCAATCCAGATTGCAAATGATTTATATTTTATGTCTATATTACAAAACTCCAGATCAATGAAAATAGCTATCCAGATTGCAAATGATTCTGAACTGAAAACTGCAGGGAGTTTGACCATCTAGGTAACCATGATTTACACTTTAGAGGATTCATTGGATTCAAATTAGATGATCAAAGGACAAAGCCAACCCTATCAATTAGACCTTGATCCCTAATAAGGAATTATTCCATCCTTGACAGAAAATATGCATAGGGTCTTCATGAGTACAGACAAGGTTGAGCGATCCAGACCATTGATGTGATGGGTGCCACCATTGATAGACGGTGCCAGAAAACTCTCCCAGATTAGGTTCTCCACATCCAATCTATGTCCTTATATCAGGTGAATGTGTTCAGTTACTGTATTTCTTTCAGTAACAGTCTATTTTGCAGGAATTCGAATTTAGGGTTAGGATCCTTCCATCAAGAGCCATGGACCATCCACCGTAAGATCAAATTCTAGAAGAAGATTGATTGTCGGGAATAAAAGACAGGTATCACTCATATAATCAAATCTCTCAAAGGAAACAAAGCAATCGATTAAACATCGAAAGAGTAGTCAATCGGGATCAAATCTCAACTGTAGAAAGACGAATAGATTTAGATTGATGGATTGATGGATGGAAAGAAAGAAACAAAGAGAAGAAACTGACCAAGATCGCCACCGCGCTTGGCTGAGCTGCAATCGGAGTAGCGAGAGGCAAGGTCCTCGAATTTGGCCTTGCCGGTGATGATCTCTTCCCTGAGGGTTTTGAGCTGGGCAACAGCACTATCCCTGCTGGTGTTCTTGATGACTTGGCCTTCTGGATCCTTCCAAGAAGCTTTCCTTCGAGAGCCCGAGTGTTTTATCAGAAGATGGGAAGCACGAACCTGCTGTGGCTGAGAAGAAGACATTCTCGACTCTCTCTCTCTCTCTCTCTCTCTCTCTCTCCCTCTCCCTCTACCTCTTCTCTCCCCCTGGAAGCAGCGTTCTTATATTCTTCGATTCCGTCGTGCACGTGCCGCTTCTCATACGTGTGCCAGATCTAGGCCACCCATCAGATGCGCCCGCCACTAATGCGACCTGACCAGTGGCCGACCAGAATGAGACGCGCTACCGTGCTAATGATGATTTTTAAGGGACGTGGATCGGGTACTGCAACCCGCCTGACCGAGCTCGGCACAGGCAGGGCTCTGAGGGGCCAATCGTGGTGTATCGGTTTTATCTACGCCGTCCATCCATTTTTCATATTATTTTAGAGCATGAGCCAAAAAATGAGGTATATTCAAGGCTCAAGTGTACCACACCACAGGTAGCAGTGGTGATAATAATGCCCACCCTTGAAACCTTCCAAAGGTCCACCTTAATATTTATTTTCCATCTAACTTGTTCATGAGGTCACATGGTCCTTCGTGAAGGGAAATCATAGATATCAGCTCGATTCATAACTTCTGCGGCTCTTAAGAAGTTTTTAATGGTGGTCATTCAATCCCCACCGAGGTGGTTTAGGGCCTGTTTGGGAGCGTGGATTTGGAACCCCCTGGATTCGCAACCCCCAGGATTGGAAACCCCCTGGATTGGCAATCCTCTCGGTGTGTTTGGTACCCTTGAGTGTGAATCAACTTTAATTCAAAAATACCTATACATGGTATATTCACGGGGGTTTGAATTTAATTACTAAATCAACTTTAATATCCCCAATTAGTGAGATATATAATTTTTGACACTATGGTTGTGATAAGCCCGCTAAAATATATGTTTTGTCTAAAAGTGATGAAATTCCAAGTCTTAGATGGACCGCAAGCACAAGATCATGTCTGAGTGACTAACCAACGATTTTTAATCGTTGATTGATATGGACAATGTTTGGACGGTGCTGGACAATATTTGGACGGTGCTGATCTACATGAACAATGTTTGGACGGTGCTGATCATTGTTAGTGGGCCATGTGCCCAGTAGAATGATAGTGTACAGTGACATACATTTATACATGCAACTATTCAAATGATTTTAGGTGTAATCCAAGCTCTCACCTTGGATTACAAACCCCCTCAAAGAGGGGATTGGAAACCCCCTGGATTGGCAATCCCCAGTTGCTTTATGCTGCCAAACAACCCTGGGGATTTGAAACCCCCTCTAATCCTCTCCAATCCCCTCCAATCCAAGGTGCCAAACGACCCCTTACTTGAGTCTTATATCTTTTTAAATTTTTTTGTTTTTTAGACACCTTACTCAGGATAATATCTTGAGAAAGCTAGGACAATTGGATTTGATGCGAAACCATAACCTTGATCCGAAACCTTGAACCTAACCATGATTCGAACCAAACCCTGATCCAAACCAAACCCTCATCCCAACCTAACCCTAGCTTGAACCCTAAACCACCATTAAGGCCGATGCATACATATAAATCAGTACAAAAACACACCCATTTGAGCCCAAAAGCTCAAAAGGAGAGTTCCGGACAAGTCAGAGCACTAAATAAAGCCTAGCGACTAAATTTCGGGCCAAACTAGGCCCGGGCGGTAATCGGACTACCACTGGCGGTAGTTGGACTACCGCAGGCGGTAATTCGACTGCCGCCCCAGTATAAGACAGTTGCCTCCTTCGAGCAACAACTGTCTCTAGTCTCGAAAGTCAACTCCCCCCAACCTACTTTATTTACCATTTTACCAACCCCAAGAACCAATGAGAGCATGTCACGTGGCATTCCTCTCTTCTCAATTAATCCCAAGCTGCCATATCAGCTTTTACCCATCTTAAGCTCAGCAATTACAACAATGCCATTAGAGAGGCTATAAATAGCTCTCTCATCTTCATATTTCAACACTACAATTCCAAGAGAGAAAATTCTTCTCATTTCAAGGGAGAGAGGGAGAGAGAGAGAGGAAGAGAGTGAGGGTGAGAGAAAGCTCTCAAGCCTCCAAGATCAGATTTTTCAACTACCCCTTAGCCTTCTCTAACCATCTTAACCTCTCAGTTTAGCCCGGATTGATCATGGTGCAATCCATGTCTTAGCCTATTGAAGAACAAGCTAAATATCTTTTCATTTTACATACATGCATTCATCATGACATCTATTTCCTTCTTAACTCCCTTGCTTCTCTAAATATCTAGCGAACGTATGCTCTGTGACTTGCCGTACACCGGATCTTGTCACATCAGAAATTCCTAGTGATCTAGTCCACTTTTCTTTACCTTTTTACATAAGCATAATTACATCCGCTCTCTAGACGCATTATTGGACATATGCTCTGTGACTTGATCTTGTCGCATTAGAAATCCACATATGCTTATTCCTATTTCGACCATATCATCCAACCCTTGAGATTGTTTTACTATACTAAGTAGAAACCATACATTTGTACGGGCAGAAAGGGTGTCTAACACCCTCCCTTTTTGTAACCGAGGTCCCTTAGCCGGAATCCAGTATCGTAAATCAAAAGTCAATTTAAGGTAGGAGAATCTTCAGATTTCTCCAACCTTATATATTCCACGAGTTCTAATTGACTGCAGGATTTTAAAATTAAGTGGCTAATGGCGACTCCAAACCGACAATCAAGGTCACATATTCCCCATAAACAACACACACAAGAAAAAGAACAAAAAGCCAAGTTCGCCTAAAAGAGCGTGAGCGCCGATTTCCCTGGTATTCACAGTTTTATACCCTAAAATGATATGTAAAAATGAAAGTACAGTATGGATACATCTGTTCATCAAGGTGGGCCCCTCAGAGGCCCTGCCTTACCCAAGCTCGGACAGGCAGCGTGGTGTCCTGATTTTAGAGGGAAAGGCATCAATATGCCCGTGTGGTGAACTTGGGTGAGATCCGGGCTAGAGAAGTTCATCCAGTGTGGCCCACCTGAGCTTTGGATCAGAGTTTTTGTTCTAGTCTCTTCATCTAGATGATCTACCACTGATTAACGGGTTTGATGAAAGATACAGACACTGGTGGGCCCACACGCAAACCTATGGTTGGCATCCCATCACAATTGTTCCCTACGGTGTGGCCCACATGAGTTGTGGATCTGGCATCTTTTTCTCCCCATTACCTAGCATCCAAAACAGAACCTGAAGGATGGAGTGGATTTTAGTGTACAACATGGTGGGCTCCACAGAACATGGATGGTTGTTAGGATTCTGTCCGTGCCATCTTACCCTTCAAAATGGCACTTTGTATACTACATCCGTATCCTAGGATGTGTAGGTTGGGCCGGTCCGCTCATCAGATGGGCGACGCTGTAGGAATTAATTTACAATAGGTGGGGCCCATCAATTGAGTGGATTAGACTGTTTTTGGCTCACAGCAATCCACAAGGTGGGCCCACTGTTTTAATGTCATGGATGTCTGTACCAGTCGCATGTTAGTGGAAAAGATGGTAGCTTACCACCAGTGATGGTGCACTTTTTAAAATTATTTTTATTATTATTATTTTAACTGAATGGTACCACCCAGCTTTATTTTAGCTGAAAATAAATTAATTTTCAATTTAGGCAGCTGAGCGTTATTTTGGCAAACATATCTAGGATTTTAAAAATATTGCAATATTTTTTGTGAAAAATTAAGAAAATTGCAAGATTTTCTTATAAGCAGTTTTTAATTTTTCACAATTTAACATAAGAAACTAAAATTGTTTAGTTTAAGTAATGTCTAATTTAATTAGTTTAAAATTCTACACTGATTAATTTCTGCCTATATTTAATTTTAAAATTATTGTTAGCTTATAATCAAATATTTTATTAATTTACGATTTTTAAATATTTTATTTTTAGCAAAAACGGCAAAATCTGAAAGTCACCCAAGAAAAGGTGCTTAGTAGGACATTTTTCACTATGCAAATGTAACTCCTCTTTTACAATGAAGACTGCGGTCTCATACCTATGGTGAAAAAAGAAAATTCCCATTAATAAAAATGTTATAAGTAGTTTTTTTTTATTATTTAAAATTACTTAATTACTTTAAGAAATTAAGATAATCTAGTAGCTTATCTTAAGTAACTTATGATCCAAACATCCACTAAATATCCCAAGGAATATTGTACTTCACCTTAACAAATTAACCCTAAAATTTAAATCACTCTCCAACTTATTTGGTGCATGGTACTAGGTGGCATAGACTTGCATATTGTCCTGTGCAAATTTCATCTAGTATTTTGGAAATGATAAGAAGTATTGTATTAATTCAAGTATTATATCATTTTGAGCAAATAAAAGATATTATGGGATTTTTGACAAATATCCATATCTACTACATTTGGGGGCCTATGTTGATGAATGTGTTTTATATATATTGTTTATCCATACATGCCCTCTACCTAGGTCATTTAAGTTACATGTGTATAGGTGACCGGCATCAATTGTAAAATATGGTTTGTTAATTACAATTTCATGGCCCATTAATCACAGGTGTCACTTAAGACTATGTATTTCCTAATGGAAGAATTTGATCCTAAGAAAATACCATGGTATTTCCAAACATGTAATAATTGTGTCATAATAGTGTTAATTTCATATCATCTAATTATGCAGTCCAAATAGGACTTACCATCACACCACCAAGAAAATATTCTTTGCAAATAATAATAATAAAGTAAATAACTAACATATCTCTCTTGCTCCAATCTTGTATCAACTGTAGTTACTGTTATAGTGAATAGGTATATTTTATTTAGCAGTCTTTCTATTATTATTATTATTTTCCTTGTCATAATAAGGGAGAAGGTAGGGGAGCCTCCCATACCATGTGGTGGAATAATCAAGCCAGGTCCTTTTCCTTTATTCGTAATATTTGAAAAAAATTAAATTAAAAAATAGTCTACATACTACCTAATAAGATACACCTATTTACTCTTAAATAAGGATACAGATTGCGTGCTACTGCTACCCCACTGTCTCTAGTCATGAATGAGCAAATCTGCGTGGGACCATTGTGATATATATATAGGGAAAAGGTACCATGCCCTCGACCTCATGGGAGGTCGAGCTGTGCGGGCCCCACCGTGATGCGTGTCGACCATCAACACCATGCATTTGATGGGTCCCATTTAAATTATGGGATATCCCAAAAATCAGTTGTATACGGAACTCAAGTGGGCCATACCATCTAAAATCATGCGAAGACACCGTTAAAACATATAAAAGCACTTGGTGGGGCCCACCTGAAATTTGCATGCGTTTGAAACTTGGTCTGAACCCTCATCCAAGTGGGACACACATAATGGATGGGCTGGATTTGCAAACCACATCTCGGTGGGCCCAAAAAATGGTTATGAATGTTTTAATGGTGCATGGCCCCTCTCCACTTCTGTATGTGGTGTGGCCCACACAAGTCACGAATTGACTTGATTTTTGAGACCTAGGCCCACGATGGAATGGTGCATCTAATTGATGGGGTAGAAGTTTGAAACGCATCATGGTGGGGCCCACATAGCTTGACCTCATGGGATAGACTCGTGAGGTCAAGCGCATAGTACCTTTTCCCATATATATGCGCACCTTTTCCCACATATATATATATATATATATATATTCCTTGTCTTAGACCATTTTAAGGCATGAGCCTAAAAATCAGGTAGATCCAAGCTCAAGTGGGCCACACTAAAGATGACTCCAACCCAAGTTTACTAAATTTAGTGTGGTCCACTTAGCCTTGGATCTGCCTCAGTTTTTGAGCTCATAGCATAGATAAACAAATACATCATGGTCCACCTAAGCTTTGTATCTACCTCATTTTTCAGACAATGTCTTAAAATGAACTGAATGGCCAGCATAGACATACAACACATATATTGAGGTGGCCCCCACAATCAGCGCCTCACCCACAAGCTAACCATGGCATGCGTACACCTCAAGTATTGTACCGGTCAAAGGTGAACCATCCACCGTGCAGTTGGCACACCTGTAGGTCAATGCCAATCATCAATATGGTGGGTGCTATTTGAGGAGGGAAAGTACTGCGAAAATGGCATTCGTCCGACCTACCTTAACCACCTGATTTTCATCCTTGAATTTGGCCCAGTCATCACTTTTTTTTTTCTCAATCATCCTCCACAATCTTAAACACATCTATCGCAAATGATTATCCGGCCTGGTGTGCGTTCGACCTCCATTTCAATTGAGCAAGCATTCTAAACAGAATAACTTTCTTACCATCATCTTCTAAAAGGAGGACGAGGTTGATGTGGGCACATTACCTACTGACTCTGCCAGTAGGCGGTGGCTACTGGGCAGTGCTGGCCCACCATGATATATGTGTTTTACCCACACAAGGCATGATCTAAAAATGAGACGGATCTAAATCTTAAGTGAACCACAACATAGAAAAGATGGTGGTGATTGAATGCCCGCCATTAAAAACTTTCTTGGCCCTCAGCCTTTTCTGGCCTCTATAAGGCCACCATGATGTATGAGTTTTATCCACACCGTTCATCCATTTTACCAGATCATTTTAGGGTATGAATCAAAACCCGAGGCAGATATAAGGCTCAAGTGAACCACAAAGTATGGATTGAATTCCTACTATTAAAAACTTCTTAGGAGTTGTAGAAGTTTTGGGTTGAGTTGATATTTGTGTTTTCCCTTTTACATGACCTTATGAACAGGTTAGATGACAAATCAACTATGGGTTTGATTATCATCTTTGTTCCCATGCTGTGGTTCACTTGAGCCTTGGATTGGCTTTATTTTTGGGTTCATATCTCAAAATCTGAAAAAATACATGGATAATGTAGATAAAATCCATACATTACAGTTAGGCCCAAAGAGCCCCTGCCTGGATGGATTAACATCCAAGTGGGGCCAGGATGTAATTGGCTTTCTGATTGAATGCCCACAGTTAAAAACTCATTAAAATATTAAAAGCTCATTAAAATCCTCCTAGGGCCCACTGTAATGTTTATTTGTCATGAACCTATTGATCAAGTCACGGGGACATGAATGAGAGGAAAACATAACTATCAGCTTCATCCAAAACTTGTGCGGCCCTAAGAAGTGTCCACATGAAATTTGGATTTGCCTCATTTTTGGGCCAGTGCCCTAAAATAATCTGGAAAATTGAATGAACAGAAAAACTACATCATGTTGGGGCCCACAGAGCACGGTCCAGTAGCTACTGACAGTGGCAATCGCGCTTGCTAGTTATGAGAGGCCACGATGATGTTTCCGAGAGATCGACATGTCCACCCATTTTGCTAGCTCATGTTAAGACATGAGCAAAAAATGAGACAGATCCACAACTCAAGTGGGCCATATGACAGGAAAAGGTGGAAAGGGAAATGCCTACTGTTCAAACATTCCGGGGTCCATAATGTTTATATGCCATCCAAACCGTTCATAACATCATTCCACACACGTATGAATTGAAATCACAAAAATATCTGCTTGATCAAAAACTTCATTTTGGGGCTCATGCCTAGAGCCAGCAAACCAGATAGACAGGATGGATTTCTCAAAAACATCACGGGGGGCCCAATAGCTTCTGACAGTCAGGCAATCCGGACATCCTCATAAGGAATGACTTGAAAAGATTAGCTTTTTTATTATTATCATGAAAATGATATAGAAAATAGCATCTGTAGGGTGGGAGCGGATTAGCTGTTAGTGGGAGCTACCCTTACCATGTGGGGCCAACCTTGATGTATTTGTTATATATCCATGCCCGGCCATCTATTTTTTCATTTCATTTTAGGCCACCATCCCAAACCTTAAGAAGATCCAAATCTCAGGTGGACCATACCACTAGAAACAATGAAAAATGACCATTAAAAACTGTGGGCCACAAGTTTTGGACCAATCTTCATTCAGTTCTTCACATTATCAACAGGTTGTACGGCAAATCAACATTACGAAAACCTTAGGATGGGCCCTTTGGAATTTTTAATGGTGAGGCACTAAAACACCACTGTTTCCTGTGGTGTGGTCCACCTGAGATTTGGATCTGATTAATTTTTGGTACCGCACACTAAAATGGGCTGGATAAACGGATGGACAGCATGGATATGCAACACATCATCAAGGTGGGCCCTACAGTAAGGGTAACAACCACTAGGGTGTTACCCGGGGAACACCTAATCCACTACCCTATAGAGTAACAACCTCCCTGTTAGCTTGAACCAACCACATTCCTGTTGCTGCCAACAGTAAATGGGAAAGGGGCCCACGTTTCGGTGCTCCCAATCATTCATTAGCAGCCTCACACAAAAGATAAAGGGACCAAAAGGATCCAACGCAAAACAATCCCAGCCACCCAATTGGACCCTTTGTATATGGATCTAGTTGCCCATTTTCTGTTTCCAGCTATCGTTTTCAGGCCAACCAACAGATGGTTGGGATCATCAGATGGGACCAACCGTGGCAGCATAGCTCATCGTAAAAAAACACTGGTATGGATCGCCAGATGGTGGGTCCTACCCACACCCGAATACCGCCCCCTTTTAAAGCTGTGACTTTCTCCTCTGCTACAAAGGCTTCAGAACAGCTGCAGTTTTCAATGGTTGAGAAAACAATGTTGAAATATGCCTGGTAATTCATTTTATCTGTTACTGTAAGCATCAATAAGCACAAGTTCAAAGATAAGTGTAAGCGTGGAGACTGCTCATGGCCACATGTGGAAGGTCTTTCTCTTTCTCTTTCTTTTCTTTTTGCTTAACAGCGACTAAAATAATCACTTCCCTGGCAAAGAATCAACTGGTATGCAGGATGATGTGAACTTGCAAAGAATCAACCTGTGCGCAGGATGATGTGGACCCCACTGTCAGTATCCACAATGTCGCTGATCTCGCCAACTTTCAGCGCAAACGTGGCTTCTTCAAAGGGCTTCTGCATCTGGCCCCGCCCAAATCGACCTGCAAGAATCATTAGCACCAGTTCAGATCAAGAAAAAAGCATGTGGGGACGTGATAGTAACCATATCTTTGAAATTAGTGGACCACTATATTTAACTATCCAAATAAGAGATGTCGCTGTTTCTTTCAGAATAAAGGATTTCTGATCTGAGTGTGAAATTTTTAATGACCTTTTTAAGGGTATGCTTGCATCTGCCGTGGCACTTCGTGGAATCAAACTGGATAGCACCATCCATTTCATTTTGGTGGGCAGTGAAAGGCAAACGATTCTGAATTAGACTGGATAGTACCATCCATTTCATTTTGGTGGGTAGTGAAAGGAAAACGATTCTAAAAGCCAATCAGTTGACGGAGACGTGGGGCATCTACCTTGCTAGGAATCAAATTCCATTCAGATGAAAAATCAAAGTATCGGAGAGACGGGATTCGCTCCAAACAAGCTCCAAATGAAGTAAAAGCGACATTATCACAATTGAATTTAATTGCAGTTGTAGTGGTTCTAATCAACCGATCAATTTATGTAAGACCCGTGTTCTAGTCCGTACCGTTCCATAGGCTTCCGCGGTCCTCCTGGTCGAATTCCGGCAACCCTCGATCTGTATCTGACGTTTGCGCGCGAGCCTAAGCCGGGTCCTGCATACTGAAGTCGGCTCGATTCGAAACTTGTACCTTAGCGATCGCGCCGTCGCTGCGGTTCCAACGCCGTGACTCGCGCATCGAACCGATACCCAGGCCAGGAGATGTGGGTCCACGTTCATTCTGAAGAAACTCCGCGTATTGAGAATTTCGAGGGAATCTCTACGATATGTCCCATCAATCAATGTCAAGTACAAGCCATACCCCAAGTACAACAACCCATCCCTCCTTTTCCCAGAAGTCAACCCTCTCTCTCCCCTCACCATTCCTCTTTTACAAAAAAAATCTAACTTACCCATATCTCCCATCTTTCCTTACACCCACCACTCCATCCATCCCTTTCATCCATTAATTCTCCATTTCTCTCATTTCTTAAAAACTCTCTCCTAAGCAACAAAGCATCAAACATTTAAGCCCTCCCAAGCTTTCCCAAATCAACAAGTGTGGCCCACCCTCTCATCTCTCATCCCCACCATCAAGACTTCATCATCCACCGTTAAACATTGAGCATCGGTGCATACAAGCCCGAGCAAGAAGGAGGCCAATAAGGTGGGTGATTGACCGTTGAATTCCATTTTTAGGTCCCACTTATTGTGGAACCCGCTTGATGTATGCATTGTATTTGGGAGGGCCCAATAGTGGCGGGGTTCCTCCCCTTCACGTGTCTCTCTCTCTCTCTCTCTCTCTCTCTCTCTTTATATGATGATAATGATGAAGGGGTGTGTGGCCCATCTAGTGTGTGTGTGTGTGTGTCCCACCATGAAGTATATATTTTTAATCCATTTACCTTCATATGGGACCCGTCATTTGGATGTGTTGGATCTACACCATCCAGCCCATTAGTGGGCCCGGATGGAAGGAAAAACACAAGTATTAGGTGATCCAAACAGGCGGGCCACGTACATGTGGGACCCACCATGATGCTTCTGTTATATCCATGCCGTCCGGCGTCCCTCGACGCTGGACGTGAAGGCAGGCTAACATGGAGTGCATGTACTGACATGGATATGTACTAACAAGCTAACAAAAAAAAATAAAAAAAACTTAAGATTTTTAAGCTTTTTGGGTAGGCCATTCAAGTAGTTCCCACATTAATGTATAAATCAAATCCAAGCCATCCATCATTTTCCTCAGATCATTTTAGGCATTGAGCCAAAATTTGAGACCTATCCGATCCTTGGGCGGGCCATACCATAGGAAATAGTGGTATTACCGTTAAAACCCACATTGATTCTTCTATTCGTAAAAAATACGTCGCATATTGGTCTCATTTGGTCGATCAGGGGCCGTAGAATCCAATGGCCGGGTTGGATTTTTCAGACGCGGGTTGTATACGAGAAAAACTATGAAATTTCAGAAAAAAAAAAACACAAAAAAATGTAGCAGCTGACTTTGCTGCTGCCAGAAGGCACGCAGGCAGCGCCTGCGCGCTGACCGGCGAACGGACGGGCAGGACCCACGGTCCTAGCCGTGGGCCCCACCATGATGTGTGTCGACCATCAACTCCATGCATTTGTTGGGTCCGCTTTGGGACAGTGGGCCCCCCAAAAATCAGCTTTATGTGGAGCTCGGGTGGCCCACACGGCAGGGAACAGTGGCGTTGAACGTCTACCATTGAAACCCCTTCTGGGTGTCACAGAAGTTCCGGATCATTATGAAATTTATTTTTCCTCTTCATACGGGTCTCTGTGACTGTATCAACGGATTGGATGTAAAATAAACGCTATGGTGGGCCCCACATGGGACCCACCAATGATGTAGGTGTTTCATTCACACCGTCCATAGTGGACGGTGGAACCCACTGTGCTTTCACCACCATCCAGTGGTGTGGACGGTGGGACCCCCAATGATGCATGTGTCTTATTCACACCACCGTCCAGTGGTGTGGACGGTGGGACCCCCAATGATGTATGTGTTCTCTCCACGCTGTCCATTCTTATGGGACCCACCATGATGCATGGGTTGTATCCTAACCTTCCAACCATTTTCAGAGATCATTTTATGGCTTGAGACTAAGAATAAGTCAGATCTAATGTTCAAGTGGACCTCACCATTTAGAGTTGTGGATAGTGACGTCCACAGTTCAAACTTCTAAGGGCCACAGTAGTTCCCAATCAAGCCTATATCTTGGTTTTCACTTCATCTCTATGTTAACTAATGGATAGGTCCGGTCTCAAACATACATAAGGATGGGCCCATTTTGATGTATATGAGGCCCATGTGACTAGGCCCATTTGATGTATTTGTGGCCCATTGTTGGGTCCACTTTGATATATATGAGGCCCATGTGACTAGGCCCATTTGATGTATTTGTGGCCCGTTGTTGGGCCCACTTTGATATATATGAGGCCCATGTGACTAGGCACACCTTGATGTGTTTGTAGCCCGTTGTTGAGGCCAACCTTGATTTAATGTATTGCATCCGCACTGTCCAATCTGTGGACGGTGGATGCGGATTGACTGGAGTACCTCACACCAACTTGATAGTTGAGGTATTGATGTTAGCAAGTTCCGTGGGGCCCACTTGAATTATGTGGTGTATTCCACGCCACCCACCTGTTTTGCATCTATGCCGTCCATCCAGTTTTCCAGATCATTTTAAGACGGGCTTACCTTGATTGCATGTAATCTGTAGCCACATCATCTGTCCATTTTGATGGACGTATGACCCACCTTGATGCTTGTGTTTTAACCACGCCGTCCTGTCCAGCTAGGATGTGGACCCCACCACTATGATGCATGTAGTTTATATTCGTACCATCCGTCTATTTTGGCAGCGGATGGGGCCCACCATGTTGTACGTATTTTATCCATGCCGTCCACTTATGTGGCCCACCTTGATGAGTGTATAGCAGGCACGCTGTCCATCTGTTGGGGCTCATTTGACATGTGTGCAGGGCCCACCTTTATGTATATTAGACCCATGTGTAGGGCCCACCTATTGTGTATTTGAAACCCACGGATGAGGCCTATTGTGCTGTATTTCTGGCCCATATGATGAGGCCCATTGTGATGTATTCGAGGCCCATATGATGAGGCACGTTGTGATGTATTTTCGGCCCATATGATGAGGCCCATTGTGATGTATTCAAGGCCCATGGCTGAGGCCCAATGCGATGTATGTATAAACCGTTACGCTGTGTATGAATCCCTTGTATGGGCCACTCCTTGGGAGCAATGTTGGTTAACTGTCCACATTGATGGGCAATGATGGTTAGAAGTCCTCATTGTGACCTTCCCTTAGGCCCTTTATTAGACCAATTATTGATGTTGATTATCGATGTTGGCTACCGATACCGATTATGAGTATGTGACAGCATAGCATCATGATCCATGCCCATACGTATCATCTGCATGTTTGATATGACATGTGGTTGACCATTGCATATATCATTGAGCAGGTTGTTATGAGACTCTCTTATATGTGGAGGTTATCTCACATGAGCGCACGGTATGTGCAGGATTGATGCATGACTGGATTGTATGACTCATGCATCTTGCATTGTGATTACTATACGCCCTAGCGACATTAGGGCCGTAGCTTCCACAGGCATATCGTGGATGGCTAGATGGGATACCGGAAATATGTTATTAGCATCAGGCTGCCATATATGACCCTGAGTGAAAATCCCTAAACCCTCTTAGTACCAGAGGACGCCCCAATGTCGAGACCGAGTGGATATGTATGAGCGCATGAGGGCCGTATACCAGTAGGCCACGTCTCCCACTGTGTCGTGGTCGGTTGGGAGGGGGTGTGGCCTTACCCGCCTGAGGGAGTAGGCATAGCTAGGCTGAGTTTGACCAGCTCGTGAATGGGTCTGCTATCGATGTGCCGAGTAGATATTGGCTGACTACTAGCCAGGCGGATAGTGAGGTCTATTCCACTTACCCAATTGTGTGCTTGATGAGGCGGCAAGTTGGTGGAGAGTATACTAGACCTCGGTGACGATCCCAGAGATGAACTGTACTAATATGTGAACTTATTGAGCAGGAGTTACATACTCATTCATTCATTCATTCACTATCCACTCGGGCTGGTAGTGCGCAACGATTTGTTACGTGTACATTCGCAATGGCCAGGATTTCGGTTGCGGCACGCGACTAACCTGAGATCAGGAGTTTACCATATTGAGTCTGACTATCCAAATTAGGTATGAGACTAGTTTGGATATAAGTCCATTGTAATGGACCCCGTAGCCTGCGATACTACGTATTACCATCCCAACTTCACACCTTAGCATGGTCATTCCATTCGCACCGCATTTTGCATTACATCCGCGGCATATGGCAATTTGGGTTATTGTGTTTCTGCATTTACATGGTCTAGGTATGGCTGACGCTATTTGTGTTACTTATTAGAAATGTATATCGCGTTGCATCCTCTGCATCTGATATTTGACTCTCTGTGATTCTTCATTTGCGTTGTTGATTTGTATTGCGTATTCTAATATTGTATGACTCATGGACTTGTTAGTATTTTCGCTTACTCTGTTATTGTATGATTTATAATCTTGTCAGTACTTCTGTTTACTCTGATAATTCATGATCTTGTCAGTATTTTTGCTTATTCCGACATTATACAATTTATGGATTACCAGTATTTCCGATATTGTATGATTATGACATTGTATTGAATACTTGACACTTACATTGTGCACACACTTACACCACCCTTTAAGTTTTCTATAAGCTTATGCACGATAGATGCGTGCAGGCGATGTTAGGTTGCAGCAGTGTTGAGCTTGGAGTGTACAGCAGTCTTCTGGAGCTTGATTTTCGATGTGTATTTCCCTTTCAGCATTGTACTCAAATGATTATATTAGTGAATATGTGATTATGATATTGCCTTTGTGAATTGGGTAATCTTGTGGTTATGTTTATTATGAGTTAATTGTAAATAAATAAATAAATAAAATCCTCCTTGTAGAATCCCAGAATCGGAATATGGCATATGAACGTTAGGAGCCGAGAATGGGGTACTACGAAGGCTGTCGATACCGGATTCGACGATCGGGATCTCTGTGAATCCGATTTTCGGTTTTGGGGCATGACAATTTATCACAACAACTAGAGAGATAACATCTGATTTACTCTTTATCTTGATATTATCACCTAATCAAGTACAGAAGTAGAATAAAGAGCTACAGCAAATGAGGTCACATGCGTAAAGTCTCTTGTTTCTGATCTCATCCTTATCATCACTGATTTTGTTTGTCACAGAAAATACAGCTGCAAATCCTGTTTTTGGAACCAAGCAAATAGATACTATTGTTTCTGAATTCAATAAGTGTGGTTTTATACTCGGTTCACATTTTTACTGATGAACAAGTAACTTTTTCTTCACAAAAGCCCTCTGTCGACAGAAGCACTCATTCTTCATAGCAAGCTCCCGATGATTGAACTCTTCGCTCCATCCATGAATGCTTGTTAGTAAGATTCAGAATACAGCACCATCACATATACAGATTAGTTGGCTGATCGAATAATAGGAATTATTCAAAAATACCAACAGAGGGTTGGATGGGATGTAAATTGACCAAGAGGACAACCTTAGTGAGACGTAGTTAGCAACTCAAACAGCCGCGTGTAGAAGTTGATTATCACTTCAAACAGCATTAACATGACATGCACTCAAGCCCAAGCTAATGGATGACACTAGCTTCCCATCTAAAGGCACTCGGGTCATTATATGCCCAAACCCAGCAAGAAGTAGGTGTGCTTTCATCCATTGCAGAATCCATCCTAATGAAAGGCTCCACTTGGGGTCCTTTTACTTTTTCCTTCTTCTTCTTCTTCTTCTTCTTCTTCTTCTTTTTTTTTTGGATTGGGAAGCAAATACGTGTTAACCCATCCTTAGCGACGGAACGGTACAACATATTGCCACAGTAGGCCACAATTAACCTTTTAAACATATTGGAAAATCGGATTTAAACCAGCACAATTGAAGGTGCCTGACTCCTGCAAATTCCAAACAGTGAAAGATGGAATGCCTAAGGTAGAACAAGTGGAGAGGGGGTGGAAAGTCAACACATCTGAAGAATAGCCCAAATCCGTCAATGCTCACAGAGAATTGCCAAGGTTATTCAGGTGGAGTGAGATCTGAAGAGATGATCCATAGCACACGTGCGAGGTATGGATGAATCATAGTGTGGGCGCCACATAAAGGTTGTGGGCAACCACAATCCTGGCCCAAAAATCAGGCCAGTCACACTCATCAGTGGGCCACATAAGTATGATAACAATGGCTGGTTGGAAAGGTGAGCAATTGTCTACATTTACATGTACATGTGGCCCATCTGATGTGGACATTGATTCTTCAGGCTGGGTTTAGGGTTTGTTCATGGTGGCCACCCACCTGATGAGTGCTCATATGCTGCAGACATGTACAACATCAGTACATATGCCATGAACCGCCTCTACAATCAAGTGAATTGCATCAGCATTCTCACACTGATTGATGCATGTGTAATCACAATTGAAGCAGACAACAAAAGACAATGCACGAAAAGAAGAAAGGTGCAAGGTCAGATGAAAGAAGTTGGGAAGTCAATCTCCATAAGAAAGTCGAATCATCTGAAACAAGTCTGGGTCAGAGCAATTTGTTGTGAACTAGTTATACAGAGGCCAATACAGATAAGAAGTTGCAAGTGATGCACAATATAAATGTAGAAAGGTCAAGAGGCTGGATTCCCTGATAAAAGCTACTCTTATATCAGTGACTCTGAAATCAAAACAAAATGTAGCAGAAATTCTAGAATGAATTCCAAGTGTCCAGACACAGTTAATGGATTCCACAGAATTTCATTCCTAGTTGCCAAACATGACCGCCAAAATCATCGTTATAGCTCGAATATGGCTATCTGTTATTGGTTGAATCTGGTTAGTTACGTGTAGTTGCCTGCAGACACGTGGATACCTACATCAATCGTATGTAAAGGACAACGGAGGTGCCGATTGTGGCCGGGGACCCTCTAATGCCTAAGTCAGGTGGGCAGACTAAAAGTAAACGTGAGACTTGAGTTAAGGTTTTTGCTGTGTCCCTTTCTCTAATTGCAATGGGTGTACTTATAGGATATTTAGGTGGCTTCAAGACTTGTGTATCCTAGTGGAATACACTGGATTTGCTAGAGGTCCTTATTTGGATGGGGATCTACTTCCGAAAGTATCATCGAGCCTACCTCAATCGGCGTGATCCTTAGATAGAATTGTACCAAATCTTTCCTTTCTTTATTCGAAGCGGAATTCTCTCCGGGTTTTCCGTCTCTCTAGTTAGCTAGGGAGGTGATTCCTATCACTAAGCTCTACCCTTAAACAACTCAGTTCAAGGTCAGCTCAGGGCTCATCTCTCTGTCGGTGCCTTATTAGCCCGGGAAGTTCATCTTGGTATTCCAATGACTCAACTTTAGGACATTCTTACTATGAATAGTTGTATTTCCTGTACAGCAGGCCAACCCTCGGAGATGGAGGTGGCCCCATAGTTCTCTCCAGAAGACAAAAAAAAGGGGGAGGGAAGGCCCCGTGGAGGAAGGATGAAGAAAAAGGAAGCAAAGAAAGGTCCAGGCGTACCAAAAGCTAGAGATGTCCGGCTGAGGTATGCTGAAGAAGAATGAACTTGCAAGTTGGAGGCAAGAGAGGAAGACCAGACCAGGTCGGCAGAGCTCAAGCTTCGTAGAAACGGACTGATGAGCTAATGATGGGGGATGTAATACTTATACAGTCCCTGTAGCAAGGCATTTGTTGTTGACTAAAGCCACGTAGGCTCGAGGAGACGCTTCGACTGCTGTGCCCCTTCATGTGGCGACTCGAGGTTAGCCCGGACAAGATCATGATGACTCGAGCGACAACTGTCTGTTTGTGACTAGTCGAGGGGTTGAACGACGCTTGCCAATTAATAGGCGTCCCTTCGTACCACGCAATCGCCATCATATCTTCTTCGAATCTCGCAATGGGCGCTGCCTTTTTTTATTCCCGCCCTCATCATTAGACAACAAATCTAAGTTCAACTCGAAATTTCAAGCAAAAAGAAAAGATCGGCTACTCGCAATTTGAAATTTAGTTCCCATGCTTCCGGACTAGTTTAGGCTCATATTTTCCAAGCTCGTATACAACGCGCTCGAAATGGGGGAGAGGGGGCACTGTTATGGAGATAACCGAACTGGCCTGCTATATTAGAAATACAACTAATCACAGTAGGAATGCCTTAAAGCTGGGCCGAATGGAATATTGAGATGAACTTTCCGAACTGATAAGGCACCGACGAAGAGATGAGCCCTAGGCCAACCTTGAACTGAGTTGTTTAAGGGTATAGCTCAGTGATGAGAATCATCTCCCAAGCTAACCAGAGAGATGGAAAACCTGGAGAGAATTCTGCTTCGAATCAAGAAATGAAAGATTTGGTACGATTCTATCCAAGGATCACGCCAACTAATGCGGGTTCAACGATACTTTCGAAAGTAGATCCTCATTCAAATAAGGACCCTCTAGCAAATCCAGTGTATCCCACCAGGATACGCAAGTCTTGAAGCCGCCTAAACATCCTATAAATACACCCATTGCAATTGGAGAAAGGGATGCACCAAAAACCTTTACTCAAGTCCCAAATCTACTTTCAGTCCACCCACTTGACTTAGGCATCGAAAGGTCCCAGCCACAATTGGTACCTCCATTGTCCTTTACGTACGATTGATGCAGGTGTCCACGCGTCGGCAGGTGACTCCACCTAACTAGCCAATTTCGACCAATAACAAGTATCTCAAAGAATTCGTTGCCTGGCTTCCAAATTCTAGTTTGTCAAACAATACCTTATGATTCTCCCATCAAGTTTAAAAAAGGAAAAAAAAAAATAAAAATAAAGTAAGGTTCCGCTAGGTTTAAAATCAGTGCATTGGGTATTGTATCTTTCACCACCGATACAATCCCGCAACACCACGTATTACCCTATATCGGGCTGTTTCAGCCCGATATGGCTGTATGTTTCATGGACAATACCGGTGAGTACCAGACCGATATGTACCAGTTTTGGACGATCTTGGGTTTCTAAGGGATGGTCCATCCACCGTAAGATTAAAGTCTAGAAGAAGATTAATCGTCAGGAACAAAAGACAGTTCTCACTCATATAATCAAATCGCTCAAAGAAAACAAAGCAATTGATCTGAAACCTGGGTAAACTTCCAAAGAGTACTCAATCGGGATCAAATCTCAACCGTAGAAAGATGTATAGATTTAGATTCATGTACGGATGAAAAGAGAGAGAGAAGAACTGACCAAGATCACCGCCGCGCTTGGCTGAGCTGCAATCGGAGTAGCGGGAGGCGAGGTCCTCGAATCTAGCCTTGTCAGTGATGATCTCTTCCCTGAGGGTTTTGAGCTGGGCCACGGCACTGTCCCTGCTGGTATTCTTGATGACTTGGCCTTCTGGATCCTTCCAAGACGCTTTCCTTCGAGAGCCCGAGTGCTTTATCAGCAGATGGGAAGCACGAACCTGCTTTGACTGAGAAGATGACATTCTCTCTCTCTCTCTCTCTCTCTCTCTCTCTCTCTCCTGGAAGCAGCGTTCTTATGCGTCGTGCATGTGATAGAGATTTCGCCCTGCACGTGCCGCTTCTCATGCGTGTGCTGGATCCAGGCCACCCATCAGATGGTCCAGCCTCTACTGGCTGACCAAATTGAGAGGGTTCGGCGGAAGAAGAGAATGACAGACGGAAATGGCTGTATTACATATGCCCACATGTGGCTCGCTCACTCGTGTGAAAGAGAATTGATCATGTCCGTCGAAAATGCCACTTGTACAGGACATCTTTACCGGGAGGACCGTAGGCCCCACCATGAAGATCAACCGGCACAAAAATCATGCCTATCTGCTTATCAGATGGGCAACGTTGTCGAGTCAATTCGTCAAATAACAGTTCGACCGGATCCCGAAACCAAGCTGGTCTACTCAACTAATGAGCCACACATGTATGTTTAACAGATGATTTTTCTTTTACATGATTATTAATATATGTCCATGTACTGATGAATAGATCTCCATGATTATTAATATATGTCCATGTACTTGTGGGCTAAAATGAACACAATTCTATTAGGTGGGATTCACCATTGGATATGTAGATTGAACATACTGGTGAGCCCCATAAAAAACTATGATCAAATGTAGAATATATCTATGAAGCATGGAATCCACAAATCCAAACATTGGTAATGTTTCATGCCATATTTTTTTCCATTTCATCTTGTACGTTCTTTGCAAGAACCCTCGTGAGTAGGGGTGTACATCGAGTTGAACCGAGTTGAGTTAGCCTCAGCTCGGCTCGGCTCGGTCACTAGGCACACTCAGTTCAAATTTAGCTCGGTTTAGTAATTAAGCCAACATCTCTGGCTTGACTCGGCTCGGTTAGTAATTAGACCAGTTCGAGTCAGGTTCGAGCTTTCGAGCCGAGTTCGATTCGAGTGCTTACCGGTAGGAAGGGCAGGTGGCGGGCGGACCGATCGGGCGGGTTGCTGCTGATCGGGCGGCGACAGCGGACGAGTAGAGAGAGGCGGAGGGCCTCTGCTGGTTAGGTGGCGAGACGAGAGAGAGAGAGAGAGAGAGAGAGAGAGAGACGCAGTTGGGTTGTTGGTCGGCTGGGATGAGCAGAGGGAGCTTCTCGGGGCAAGCTAGTCGGACGAGAGAAGAGAGAGACGGAGACAGGGAGCTAGTCGCTGGTCGGATGAGAGCAGAGAGAGGGAGACAGGGAGCTAGTCGCTGGTCGGATGAGAGCAGAGAGAGGGAGACAGGAAGCTGAGCTGGTCGCTGGTTGGATGAGAGCAGAAAGAGAGAGAGAGGCAGGCAGGGAGTTGAGCTGGTCTGGTCGAATTAGAGTAGAGAGGGAGGGAGGCAGGGAGTTGGTTGTAGTTGGGTGGATTCTAATTTTCAAACAAATTGAAGAAATAGAAATGGGAGGGAATGGCTACGGTTTTTTTAAGTTTTTATACCTACCTAACCGAGTTGATTCGAGTCGAACTGGTTCGAGCTACGTATCGATCCAACTCATTTTCGAGCTCTAAAAAACGGCTCGACTTAGATCAAACTCAGCTTTGAACCAGGAGGATTCGAACTTTTTCAAGCCGAGTCAAGCGAGCTAACCGAGCTAGCTCGGTTCATGTACACCCCTACTTGTGAGTTAACCTATAGAGTCTTGAGAACCTAGTAATAATCAACGATCTTGGGAACTAGTAGTCAACTAGTTATAACTGAGAAGTAACGATTTGCCATTTTTAGCTGATAGCGTGAATCCTTCTCACAGAAATTTCCCCATTGCCTTGACCTATACCCCATGCTGACAGTCTCTTTACATTTTGGATGTTGAGTCTGAATTATGATTTGATCTTATCGCGTTGTTGTCTTCGCTGTAATTTTTCTAGCAACAACCAGTACAAAAAAAAAATTTATTTTTATGATCCAAACCTCTACCATTACTTGTTACGGAGTTGTTTGGATGGTGCTAAATGAGGCAAATTATTTGCTATTTGTGTTTGGATGCTCTAATTTGCTAGTAAATCATTTATTACTTGTAAATGATTTATTAGTAAAAACCCCTTCTCATTTACCAACAAAAATGAGTTTTGATTTACTAATAAATTAGGAGAGAGCAAATATATTTTATTTTATTTATTTATTTGAATGAAAGCCTATAAAAGTAGATTTCATTTATTATTTATAGACTATCCAGATACTGTAAATAATTTATTAGTAAATCATTTACAACTTAAAATCAAATAGACAGACTATAAATCATTTACAACATTGAAGTGATTTAATAGTAAATCATTTACAACATAAACGACCCCAAGGAAACTCTTGTTCTTCTACCTAACTTTTCGTAAACCTATGCCCCTGGCTTCGTTGCACTTCCTCTCAAGAAGTCAAAATTCTTCTTCTTTTATGACAAGCCTTCCCACGAAAAAAAAAAAATTATCTTCAAATCTTCTATATCTTCCACTTAGTGGAACCTTAAACAAAAACATGATATTGGGATGTTTGCTAAGGTTGATTTTGTGAGAGTGTGTGTGTATAAAACTTCTCTTATAGGATTGCAAACCTTTTTAAAATCCTTTGGATAACACACTCTTAAAATGGAGCGGGAGGATTCACCAGCCCCCAATAGGAGACCCAAGTTGGTAATGGGAAAACCATGGATTTTACACCCGAACCCGTTGGCTAGACATTTGAGGTGAGATTCACTCACTCAGATACCTGCCATGGAGCTTTTGCTCAAGTTTACTTTGACGCCTGAGGCCACTTAGAAGCATCAAAGGGTGAATTTAATATTGGCCACTTCTTTCGAATTTATGTTACAGAAGATTATCGTGTCATCAGCAGATTGAAGGTGCAACAATGGTAATTGCCCCACTTTGAATCCTTGTATAAGATTGAAGGTGCAACAATGGTAATTGCCCCACTTTGAATTCTTGTATAAGACCGCATCTTGGACCTTAATGCCACCAGAAGTTTTTTTTTTTTTTTAAAGGACATCTCCTTGCCTCAAACTCCCTCGAGCTTACGAAGAAATTGAAAGGTGAACAATTGATAAGGATGGAGAAGTGGGCTGATGAGATGCACTCCATGATCCTATCCATTCATTTTTCTGTGGACCCCATCGTACTCATCATGTAACTTAGAAATCCCTAATCATTCTACCTTGATCCTTTTACATATCTAGTTTGCCTACTATCCTGAATCTTTTGCATCCTTTCTAGAGTGGATATATTCATTAGCAATCAAAATACCATTTAGGATCTGACGATCCTGTACAACACACCTTGATAGGGCGATATAAGACCTTGCATAGTGAGGCTCTTGGCAAGGTGGGCTACATGGTTGGAATCAATGGATAACTGACAGTCTTGACTCAACAAACAGGTCTGAATCATTGAGTGATTGAATCAGCTTGATTTTCAAGAAGGGTTATCTTCATGGTGGTTCCCAGCATTTTAATGGTACTGATGTCCTGCACAAGTGGTATGTTGACAGGAAAGACGGTAGGATGAGGTTTGCCTGTTTGCAATCAGTTGTCAAAATGCAGGCCATAAGCATGATCTTTGGTTGCTTATTCACTTCTAAGTTATAGATATCTTGAAGATTTTTTCTGCTATCTGCATGCAAGTATTAGTCTTGGGAGTATCTCTGTACATCTACCTCATGTGTGAGATTCAGTGGGCCACACCATAAGAACCAGTTGGGATGGAAATGCCTACCATTAAATGTGGTTGGGGCCCACCCTCATGTCTGTATGTTGTCCAATCCGTCATTCGATGCCCCTTTTATCAGGACGAAGGAACATGCATGAAATCAGGCCATTCGAAAGCTAAGGTGAGCTCCTCCATGTGAATTTAGAAGTTCTCCACAATTTCTTATGGTTGGCCCACCTGCATTTTGGATCAGTCTTTAGTTTTGATATCAAGCCAAATATGCGTAGCATTTTGATGGAGAGTGATCATATGCTCCATAAATGAGGCATATCTAATCATTAAGTGGGCCATGCCATAGAAACAAGCGACAATCACCCAAAAACTTCTATAAATTCATTTGGTGCCCCACATGATGGTTGGATTAACCTGATTCTTAGGGCTTCCCAACTTTCAAAGCAGAGCGAAGTGAAAATGTCAAGCTATGCATCACAATTATGGATGGAATATATCTCGAAAATCATACTCATTATATTATGACAATAGTTAAATTAATGCCTATTGAATTGTAAATCAATTTCACACTTCTTATAAGTAATGCCAAACCCATCTTTCGTTCTGTTTAAAGACAGCCAATTCTCTATTTTTTTCAGGGTGAAATAAGAAATTCTTTTTTACCCTAGTGTTAGATTAAAGACTTTTCTTGCAGCACACTAATGAATTTGGGTACACATGTGAATCACCTCCGGTGAGGAGTCTCGAACACGAGACATTCCATTCCGATAAAAGCTCAAACTGATAGAGCACGGCGAATTAATCCATTCATCTCATAGCCCAGGCCTCACATCCCATGGGTTAGGACCTCGGCCAAAACCCCCTCGTGGGCTCTACTTCACATGGGGTTTCGCTTCACACGAGTCACCCGCTTCACACCCACTTCACACGAGCTACCCGCCTTACACAGGTTGCCCACCCCGAGTGTGCCCCTGTATCTTACAGGCCACCCCACTCAAGCCCGATGTGAAAATACCCCCGCATTAACATGTTTAGAATCTGGGTCTTTCATCATCATCTTCTTCAATCATTAGCCCTCTGAAACGATGACTTTTTGTATATGGTAAAATAATGAGGATCCTTCATAGGAAATGAAGTGTTGTCTGCTGTTCTTGTTTTATGGGAACAACAAGATTCTCAAAGCTTGAAGGAATTGAACCAAATAACAAATTCTCCACCACATAAAATACCTGAAGAGAAGTTAGGTGGGAGTTTGCTATTAAGCTTATATGACCACTGAAATTATTTGAACTCAAATCAACAAGGGCCCAAGAATGCATTTTCAAAGGGTTGGGCAGAAATCATGTTATACATTTTCAAAGGGTTTAATGGCAGATGTTGGTGTGTTAAATCCCAAAACCAAGCAAGCGTGGATGTTAGAGAGATCAAAGAACTGGATGAGCTTCTATTTGTAGCCAAGGAGAAAATGGAGGTCCTAAATGACAGGAACTCAGGTTAATCATTGTAAGCCGAAATGGAGGAATCCAATTAGGGTGTAGATCCAAAACTAAAGAATTGTAAGAGGAATCTGAAACCTTTTAAGTTCCCTAGATTTTTAAGAGTTGGAAGAGATGTAAAGGAAGGTTGTCCTAAACCTTTTGGGATAGTCCTAGTCCATTACCAGTAAGTGAAGAAGATTGCATGGAAGACAACCTTCAAACAGTGTGAAGGCCTTTTGAGATTTTTTAGCTCATCTAACCAATTAGACATGGGTCCATGCATATGATCTGGGTCCAACTCAACTCTCTAAACTGACAGTGTGACTTTTGGTTCTTGGAATCCTACCACTATTCTCATCGAACAGAGGTGAGGATTTCAATATATAGCTGAGTTGAAGATAGATCAAGTATCTTGATATTACTCCCAACTGCCTGGAAGGAACCGTGAACAATTGCTACTGTGCCTATGATTCCATCCCAACCGCCTGGAAGGAACCGTGAACAATTGCTACTGTGCCTATGATTCCATCCCAACCGCCTGGAAGGAACCGCGAACAATTGCTACTGTGCCTATGATTCCATCCAACATCTACTCTTCCACATTAGGAAATTCTTGAAGTCAATAAAGGAATCCAACTACAAAACTCTTTGGAGATCTAACTAAACAAGACCTACTAAGGGTAGCAACAAGATATACTTGTTAAAGTGATAAAGTAAGTCCCTCAATATACATTGATACACCACACTCTAACAGCTTAAGCTTTTGGAGTAAATGGTTGTTTGACATGTTCGAATCTCGAGAGCAGCAAATATGCCTCGCTAATATGTTATTCTCCCATGGGGGGTCAGGAAAAATCAGGTCCGGCCTAAGGACTAGGAAATCAAGCCCGGCCTATTTATGGTGTGAGTGTCCCTCTACCCTTCTCAGTATGTTCCCATGCGGAGTTCCTACCCCGCACGTGCGGGGGGGTGTTAAAGTGATCAAGTCCCTCAATATACATTGAGGGACTTGATCAAGCCCTCAATATGTTATTCTCCCATGGGGGGTCAGGAAAAATCAGGTCCAGCCCAGGGACTAGGAAATCAAGCCCGGCCTATTTATGGTGTGAGTGTCCCTCCACCCTTCTCAGTATGTTCCCATGCGGTGCGGGGGGGTGTTAAAGTGATCAAGTCCCTCAATATACATTGATACACCACACTCTAACAGCTTAAGCTTTTGGAGTAAATGGTTGTTTGACAATACTAAGGGTAGCAACGTGGAGATGTGTGAAGTTAACAAGGGCAAGAGCTAGGGAAATATATGAAAGATGGCGCGACGATAGGTGCAACTCAACGAGAGGATACCTATTCATTGTATGCACCCAGTGTTGAAGTTTCGCTAGTTGGGGATATGGAAACAATGTCGATATCGCTGATAATATCACCGATAACCAGAAATACGGGAAAACATGAGAAAAAACAATGTAATTTTTCAATGAAACTTCAGAAGATGCTAAAATACACATTTGCATAATAGGAATTAAAAACTACGAAAAGAATGCATACATAATAAGTTTCCATTGAATGGGTGCCTAAAAGCGTGTTTTCGTAAGAAATCAATCCAGCCATCCCATCTACCCATCCAACCATCCCATCTATCCATCCATCCAACTTTCCATCGATATTTCAAAATATCAACAACACGTGACATTTCGCCGAGAAACATCAACAATTGGAAAGGAAACGAAAGATTGTGGTATTACCCATGTTGCAATAACAATAATATCACGATATCATCGTCAAAAAAATTAAACGATATCATCGATACACAAGTAATACAAGCAAAACCTGAAGTTTAAACAATCGAAAATGTTGGCGATACATTGCTGATTTCGATACATTGGCAATACAAGCTATACCTGAAGTTTACACAATCGAAAATGTTGGTGATACATAGCTGATTTCAATACATTGGCAATACAAGCTACACCTGGAATTTACAAAGTTGAGAATATTGGCGATGCTAAGCGATATGTCGTTGATACCTGAAATTTCTGATATGACCAATATTATCCGTACCGCTACTGGCACTATCGGTATTGGATAATATCGGAGATACTTTGAACAATATAGACACCCAACTGTGACTTGCCATGGAGAGTTCCACATGAGACACATCTAGGTACTTGAAGAGAACACATATTTGACAACAATCAAAGCACTCAAAAAAGTTTGAGGATATTCTTAGAATTTCTCCATTTAGTGGGCTTACACAGATTAACGGTTTGAATTGGTCACTATGGATTATAGGCATGCTAGTGGCCCCCGCCTAGTGTGATCAAACTATGTATATGAGTAGGGGGAAGTGGATTAGGTGAGACCCAGGATCTACCGAGGTGGGTGGGACTACTGACTGTGGGGCCCACTGTAATGTATGTGACTTTCAAGCCATCCATCCTTTTCGGAAGCTCAGTTTAGGACATAATCCAAAAAATGAAGTAAATCCAAATCTAAGGTGGACCATAATACATGAAACAGTGCTAATCGAACATTAAAAACTTAGCATGAGCTACAAAATTTTTGTATAAGCTGATATTTGTGTGGTCTCTTCATCCAGATCTTTGTGACCTTATCAACAGATTGGATGGCAAACAAACATTCCAGTGGCCCCCATGAAGTTTTTAATGGTGGGGGATTCATTCACTACTGTTTCCTGTGGTATGGTCCACATAAGATTTGGATCTGCTTCATTTTTGGGATCATGCCCTAAAATGAGCTTTCAAAACGGTTGGATGGTGTGGATTTAAGGCACATACATCACTATGAGCCCCACAGTCAGGGGCCACCTCAGTCGATCCAGGGTCTCACCTAATCCGCTCCCGAGAAGGGGTGGCAAATACTTTCATTGCCAGCCCTACCCATAATCCCCTCCCGAGAAGGGGTGGCAAATACTTTCATTGCCAGCACTACCCATAATCCAGTTGCCTTCACTTTTGTAATTTGTACTTTGTCCCCACTGCATGATGGCCCATCAAATCAACACCCCTGATCGCATTGTGGAGATATTTAGACACTAACAGTAGCATTCCTGGACAGAAAATCGAAGAGTACATTGATATATAACATGAATCATTGCCCACGAATCCATGCATTTGCATCGAACAATATGGCATTACAGCAGAGACCCATTACACTGTCTACACATACAACAAAAACTACAGTCATTTAGAATACACATACAACAAAACTACAGTCATTTAGAATACAACCGCGCATCAAATGCAATCGAGCCTGTTCTCCCCCCCCCCCCCCCCAAGACAAATCAGACATAACCTATCATGATATTAATTAAAAAAAAATAAAAATAAAAATAAAAATCTGCGGTGCAGAAATGTGTACCACGTGTTTTTACCAGAGGTTTGAGGATGTCTGCCATTAATCAAGTGGGCCCCAACTCGTAATGCTGTATCTTCATCGCATGGGATAAGAGCTTCCAACTGTGCCTTGAGGCCCATATCATGGGCCATCCCAAACATCATCATGGCCACCTTCTGGGAATGAGTTCTTGTTCCCCTGGATCATGGTGCTGTTAAGAAGCTGCATCCCTTCCTGACTCATCTGCTGAACTTCAGACGGCGATAGAATTCTGATGCACCGGACACAGATTACAAACTCCCTGCATCCATCATTCAATGCTCAATCAGAGACTTTCTTTTTTCTTTTGAATAGTGACGAAAAGATCTATTACAAAGATTTAAAAAGGGTTTTTGACATCAAAATTTCCTCTATCTATTAAGTATTTGTAAATAAATCCCAATATTTTCAAACTACGATCAAATACACGCCCTCAGTAGTATTTAAGTCATGCTAGCTTGACAGAAAGGGGAAAAACAATCGTTGGCAGTAGGCAGAAGGATTTACAGATTATTTACAACTTTATGGATGGATTACATATCAATAAATGCATTTCATATTTTTGTGTGCCCACATGTGCATGTGCATAGCTTTACACACATGCGGCACTAGCAAAGGTCACAGGTGTAAAGATGTGGCAATGTGTGGTAAGAGGTGTAATTACCCATAAGTATAAGGGCAGTCTTGGATTTGTGAGGGAGGGAGAGAGATTTGGATTTTTTTTAAATACGACAATCGCAGTGGACCATTCATGAGAAGAAGACTTACTCCCATGGATCATCTCCAACGAGAAGAACATCATTTTCGTAATCCACGTATACAAGTTTCCATCCAGAACCTCTAGGGTCATCGAGCTGCCCTTCAAGTCCAAACATGCATGCAATTGCAAACTTCAGCTCATTGTAGTCTTTGAACCGGGTGACATCAATCGACCTCCCAACAGATCCTAGCTTTTGGACCTGTTAACTTAAAATGAATTCAAACATCACAAGGTAGTTGAGGAATGGAAAAGTATCTGTTACAAACATTTATATCTCAGTCATCAATCATTCAAGACGCAAACCATTCGTTTGTTGCGACCCACCATGGATATATCATACCCAAAAAATCACAATGGTTGAATGATCCTGGCCACCAATGGGAGGGTCTTTTACACATTGATTTCTGCCCACTTGTCGGACAATTTTCTAATCGCCCACATCTTATGATCAGAAGTACTCCGATTGGTTGGCTAAGATCGTATTTCTAGTGGGATTGTGTGGATATGGGCCATCCAGGGTAGGGTGCAGGTCATATAGGGAAGGATGTGGCGGATGAACAGTTCGAATCTCAAACATATTCCCCATGCATGCCAACCAAGGTATTAGATAATGGTAATGGCCAGCACAACAGTCGGGCATATGACCATTACGATACCCCGTTACGGCTCTGTAACAGACTAACAGTAGATTTTTTTGAAAGCGACAATGTATCAGCCCCATGCTGGCCCATATCAATCTGTTATGCCAATCATAGATGCCCATTATAGGCCATTTTTTCCAGATCAGGAGTTACAGCCCTGTATCACGTAACAGGTTCCACCGTTACTGTTTAAGTAACAGCCATTACATAACCGTTTTTTAATACCTTTGTGCCAACATAGATTGCTTGACAACTAATTCAGATACGACTGGGCTTCAGAAACAAAATCAGCATCCAAGAATCAACAAATCTAAGTATCATGTCTGTGAAGCAATTCATGCATCGCACCTTGGTATAAGTTCGCAAAGGTGGAGGTTGCCAGGAGCCATTTTGTAAGAAGCTATTCTCATCAATGTCCACATTGCTTGAAGAGGTACCACCTGGGTTGTCTGTAAATTCCTGAAAAGAGAATGCTTGAGAGTCCACCAGACTTGTGGAAGTAACCTGAGACTGAACATCTTGAGCCGAACTAAAGTTTCCAATAGGGCCTTCAGAAGTGTTTCGAAAACCAACATCACTCAATGCACTGAATCCTTCCAAACCCGTGCTTGAAACAGAAGGATCAATCAAAGTGCTTGCATTGCTCACTTCAAAATGGAGATTGCAGTAAGTATCGCTTTGATTGTTACTCTCCTCAGATAAGTCCTTCAGCCCACAAGAATTAGAGACACTCTGCAGGTGGGCCTTCATATCATGTGGACCAGATATGTCATCTTGCACTCCAGACATTGAGATTCCAAGACCATGATGCTCTATTTGGGGTAGGTATCTTAGATAAGATAGCTGCTGCGGACCTAAGAAATCTTGATCCAAAGATGTTAGACCATAAGCCAAATCGGAATTTGATATGCCCGGAAACTGAAGTCTCTCAATAGGATTCAAAGATTCCAGGTTTACCACCGAAGTAGCTGACGCAGAAATGGAATTGAGAGATCTTACAGCGGCTGTAGGAGACTGGAAATTAGACGCATGCAACATTAAATCCCCAGTGTCTGAGTTCTGAGCTGAACAATGATTCGAGTATGGAAGTAAGTTGTTTATATTATTTGCATCCAGTGAGGGTATTTCCGTTTGCTGCGATTGGATGGTACTTGGCTCCAGCTGTTGCTGCACTAATTGGGACAATTCATAAATATTTTGAGGCTTTTCCGGCGGCGGGCTTTCAAAATTATGCACGGACTGCTCTTTCTTATGTTCATTGTACTTATCTTGAAGGCCTTGACTTTTTGACTCCAACACTGACTCTTCTATAAAATTTTCTTGTGGCTGCTTGTGCTTCTTTAACGCTGATTCCGAATCTGCAAGCTGTGGTTGGCCTGCAGAAATCGGAGTGGTCTGATTCTGTAGCAAACAATTTGGCAGGGGCAGTTCAGGCTGTTGATAGAGAAACTGGTGTTGTTGCTGTACTGATGTTCGGGTGGGCAATTCTTCCTGTTTTAGCAGTGTTCCTTTCAACAAACATGTGGGGACAGCGGAAGGAAAAGGTCTACAGAGTTCGGTAATCGTAGCAGCGTCCATTGACTGATGACGACCATATTGAATGTTGAGACCAGCACTTGGTTTAAGCAGCATCTTCATCAGTTCCGAACCAATACTAGGAATTACAGGATATTGGATGTTGGTATTTCCATTTTCTGGAATCCGTGGTAAAGCTCTTTTGAGGATACTCTCCCATTCCATGTCTGCCCCTGAAACTGAGACGGTTGCCAATCCAACTAGATGTGACAATCTACATAGATATACTAAATAAACATGACAGAGAATCAAGAGTATGTTATATATAGAGGGGAGTTATGACTTAGAAGCATCGTTTTTTTATTATGACGACGGTGCCCCCACCCATTTTTTAGGAGAGTATATTCCCTGCATATGCACACAATCACCCACAAACCATGTTTAATTCAAGAAACAGTAATCAAGCAATAAACCACATGCTAATGCCTTGCAGTTACATTAAAGTTTGTTTCTTTAATAGCCATAGCTATGTTTTCAGCCCAAGGTTCTCAGTTTCTACAAGTGGGTCACAGAAACAGTTATGGAAGATCCTCGGCCTTCAATCTCAGCCTGCGAGTGGATTGTTCAAAAGAGACATACGCAAATGGTCTACATTCAATGGAAAAGTAGTCCAAGATTGGTGGCAAGGATTTCCTATCAACGAGATTTTTGGGGTATTGAATATTCCTGGCAGGACCAATAAATCAATGGTATGTACTCAAAACCTTGGGCGACACTTGCACAAACTCAAAACGCAAGTATACTGTGCATAACTTGAAAGAGCAAGAACAATATCATTTGTATATCTAGTGTTTAAGCAGAATATTGTGATACATCCTCCACATGTAGCGAGATTGTTTAGCTCCAATCTCTTGCCAGTTGTCACTGATCTTTGGATACATTTGTGATCACCAAGTCCCAAGTAAGAACCTAATACTAGATACAAATTGGTTCTGATCCATTTTTCCATGAGCAGATGTAGCATATTGAGTTGGAATGCTATTTTATAGGGGACAACCACTCTCAAGGAACTTCGCTGCCTCACATATCCATTGATCATCACAAGCTTGATGTTCTTGGTTCCAATCCATTTTTCCATGCGCGGATGAAACATACTGAATTGGAATGTCATTTGATTGGGGACAAATACTCTCAAGGAACTTCATTGCCTCACATATCCACTGATCATCACACGCTTTATGTTCTTGGTATGAGTGTGAGTAGGACCCACCATCAATATCCTCTCAGCTAACTTCTTCTCATAAAACAATGCATTCATCTAAGGGTGGAAGAGGGTAGTTTTGGGCCTTTTGGCATTTGTTATTACTTCAAATATGTCACCTATGCATCCCTAGTCCAAGTGCATTTTAGTCATTGGTTGTCTCTTGATCCTGTGGAATCTATTTTGTAGCCGAAAAATAAGGTTAGTCGTCTCATCAGGTGGGACACATTTATGAGAATAATGGACCATTAGAAAAAAGATGACCAAAAGGCCTGGCCATGTTCACAATGCACCTCACCTAATGAGTGACCTGAACGAAACATCTTTGTGCCACATCCGCACATTTTTCACAAATCGCCTCTTCAATCTCTCTTGGAATGAATGATGTAATCAATATTCATGGACTGAAGTAACTTCACAACTGACCAAAGGAAGAAGAAAAGGTTAAGAGCTCACACACACACACACACACACACACACGAGGCTTATAGACTTACCCAGATATCCAGAATGGAATGGCCGTTTGAGACTTGAAATGGGAGCAGGATAAATGAATGGACTTTCAGGCGTCTCAATTTCCCACAGACTAATTCTATTTTGCCTTTCTCCACACCCAGTTTCATCCCACTCGACCTGATTATGAATTGAAATGATCCCATAGCGCTCAAATTTCTTGTAAAAAGGAATAAATTCACACATGCATGTCAAAACAACTTTACCTGAAGATTGCGCCACTTCGAATTAGGCCACTTAAGTGGATCTATGTCACTAATTCCCACAATTGTGCCCATATATCTACAAGAAGATAATGAAAATGTTAACCTATGTTGGCAAAAATTTAAAGCATACATTTTTTTTTCATTGTTAGTTTAAAAGCAAATGAATTTTAAACGCAATCCCATATGGGCCACTCGTTACATAGGCTGGAGGCAGATTGCATTTGCAACTCAATTTATGCAAAGAAAATCAAAGGGAAAAATCACTCGTATCTCTTGTGAGTGGGTATTTTTATTAGGATTTTCGAAATGGTGTGGAAAATAAAAGATTCCAAAAACCTATCTTTCATTTTACGGCCCTAAGGAACCCCATTTAAATATTCTCAAGTTTTTAGAAAAGAAAAAACTCAAATCCTTTAGCTAGGATTACCTCGATCAATGCTCTGCTAAAAAAGTCGCCGACTTCATCGATGTCGTATCTTCAAACCCTCTCCCTGATCTAACCAAGATGAAGGAGAGGGTAAAGAGGGGCCAAAAGAGACGCACAAAGTCATCCACGCAAGTAGACCTCACACATACAAAATGTGATGGATAGGAAGGAAGGGATCTCTCTCTCTCTCTCTCTCTCTCTCTCTCTCTCTCTCTCTCTTTTCTCAGCAGGTGATGCCCAGGGGTTGGGGACGTCCAAGGCTCTCTATTTTTCTCCCCTCCTTCTAAGATAGGATCTATAGACAATGAGGATTAGGGTTTTAGAGAGATCAATTATGGTACTCTACCAGCCTAGTATTCCATATGCCATACAACATTGGAAGCCTGTGATCCTACATTAACCACGTACCCATATCTTGATCCAATCTCTCCACCATCATGGTCATCCACCATTGTTCCAATGCCCATGCAGATGACGTGATGGACCCATATCCAAACCATCAGATCATTATCTAGTGAGATCAAAACCTTTTTCAGAATTAAAACGAAAGTTAACGGTTGAAAACATTTATAGAATTTTCAATACCATTTTAGTGCCAGGTCTAATGGAAAAACCACTTGATGAATGTTTGATCCCAAGATTTTAACCATAAGATAGTTCATGGGAAACCAATGGATCATAAGACAGTTCATGGTAAACCAATGGATCCCTTGTTCAATCATTCGAGCCTCAGAAACCAATGGATCCCTTGTTCAATCATTCGAGCCTCAACCGGATGTAAAGATTACCTCATAAAGCAAGCCAAGCAAATGTAATCAAGACCTTTCCTTAGACATCCTCAAGTATAAAGATTAAAGAGATTTGGTACATCCTCAAGTCGATCATGGTCTAAGCATGATAGGCCTCTCGGTCTAGAGACTTCAACCCGATCCATCAATATAGGTGCCCAACAGGTCCAACACCAGGAGCCCATTCCCATGGCACACTCACACACCTATATGGGGCAGAGCAAAGGCACATTAACTCATCGTCATTGTAAGTGCTAGGATGTTGAGCACACATATGTTATCAAATATCGAGAGACAAAACCACTTCAAGAAAAGATCAGGCTCAAAATCGATCTCTTTTCAAGAAAAGATCAAGCTCAAGATTGATTTATGTTCAAGAGAAGATCAAGCTCAACATCGGCTTATCAAGCCCAAATTCAAGATGAAGTTCGAAACAAAATTTAAGCCAAAATGAATCAGATATTTGATATATCTCAGGTGGTATAAACCTTAGAAAGACCTTAGGACTAGATGCTTTCAAAAATGTTTGATCATGGGTTTTTACATTTGTTTTTGCCTGGAATTCGGCTAACCTAACTTCTGGTTCGGCTAGCCCAACTTCAACCCCAAAGCAAATAACAACTTTTGTTGCAAATTCGGCTAGCCCAAGTTTTGATTCGGCTAGCCCGAGCTTGAAATTCGGCCAGCCCAAGAAAGTTCGGGTCAAATTCTAGCAACATCAACTTTTGGAATTCGCAGGAATTCAGCCAGCCGAACTTGACCTCGAGCCAGCCGAATTTTACATAATTCTTATCTCACGCTATCCGAAATCTGTTGAACAGAATTTGCTGAACTCAGGTTAGCCGAAGATCTAACTTCTTTGCCTATAAATTGAGGTTTTCTCTTATTCCGAATTACACAATTTAATTATTAGAATTCTTCTGCAAGTGAGAGAGAAGCTCAAGTCATTGGCAAGCTATTGGTTGGTATTTATAATTTATTTTAATAGCTTATTCAATTCCCTTTAGTCTCAGATCTTTTAAGTTTAATCTAAGAGAGTAAATTATACTTCTCTTTGAGATCTAAGAGAATTGAATTAAGTAGCATTTGGGTTTAACAAAATTAAAATCTATAGAATCCCAAACCCTTTCTATCCGACCGAACACAACACCATCTACATTCAAGAATGAGGTCTTTCTGCTACAAGCTTCTGCTACATCTTCTACGATTGAAGATAAATATACCTTCTAAAACTCTGTTTAGGTTTTTTTGAGATCTCCTATGAAAATCTCAGTTAGGGTTTTGTCTGAGATAGCCGGTGAAAATCTCAGTTTAGGTTATTATTGTGATAGCCCATGAAAATCGCAAGGAACTGTATCAGGTTATTAAGGTGACCCTGTGAAAACCTTTTTATAGTAAAAGCCAAAATTACGAGGGAAGTAATTTTGGGAGTGGAGTAGGTGTGGCTGTTTTTAAAGCACCGAACTACTATAATTCTTTGTGCCATGTGGCGAATGCCTTATTTTTGGTGGATTGGATGTATTTTATTTCAGTTTTGTGGTAAATGTTGTAATTCTTTAATTTACTCTTGCTAGTTTAAAGTTTTGATTTTGAAGACATTCGTGAAATAAAGTTGTCTTGCCTAAAATTTTAGGTGAAGGTTGTCCTACGAATTGTTTGGAATCAAGGTTTCAATACTCAAGCAATTGATATCTTTATATTATTTACATATTCAGCATTTATCTCGATCATTGGCATTGTCCTATAACTCGCTAAGTGATCGTGGGCCTCATGGCACAACATGGTGCTGAAATCCATGGCCCACAACTCTCTTGGTCAACGACCATTGTATCCAATCTCAAGATCCCAAGCACAACCATAGTAATCCCTCTCCATCAACCCATGTTCATGTATGAATGGTGCACTTGCACATATCAACAATGGCATTGCAACTTTTCCACCTTAGACCTATGGTCATCATGATCTACAAACAAGATCATCAATATCACATCCATGTCATCCATGGTCAAGTTCCACGTTGTCCACTACAAATGAAAAGGGGCCCCTCCCTTAAAATTTTCAATTTTTTTGTAATTTTATTAGGTGCTTAACTTACTCTTTTAATTTTTCAATAGGTATTAGTTTGATAACCACTTATCCAGCTATCAGTCGGCTTTCTGATTTATTGTTGGATAAGGATAGAGATTCGGATATTATCCAAAGAAGACGGATACAGGTCAGACATAAAAATCGAATATCCAAGTTGGATATCACATACGGATATTGCATTATCCAATCCATTTACATTCCTACTCAAGATGGCAAGTGAACTCAATGTGGTAAAGATGCAAGTAGAGCACAACGGCAACTTGAGCGAATGGTCATTCCACACAGTGCCAACATAGCCTTAACCTTTTGTCCCATCTCATTTACCCTTCTTTGCATTGACCAAAAAAAAACAAACTAAGTATCCAAAAAAATTGCAAGATAATAATGCAGAAAAAATACCTGCGTTTACCTGACTCCTCTGTTTCAAACATCATTCCAAATCTCATCCCAACTGAAACGTGGGTGCTGTATACAGCTTTATGGTATTTCGCCAAAGGAATGACAAACTCCGAAGGGCATGCCCTGCAAATATGTACAAAGGTAATATGATGTGTGTGTGTGTCTAACAAGCATAGAAGTTTCAATATCCACCTTTTCAGTAAAGGAAAAGGAACAGAACATACCTTGGATTATAGAAAACGGTAAATGGGCTGAAATTAGCCGCAGCATGAGCTGCAGCTGCAAGGATTCCAATATGCATGCTTTCAGCAGAGAGAACGGATGATGGCAATGCTGTTTGTTGACGATTTGCACGCCTCACACCAAGCAGTAACTGTGACTTCACATCCCTTTCATGGTGGACAAAAGCATTGTCAGATGATAGAGATTGTCAAAATGTCACAAAAAATGAAATTTTGAACTTTCATCCCTTCCTGATGTTTCATTTCAGTAGAGAACTAACTCTCTTTTTTTTCTTTTTTTGTCTTTTGAACTGAAGTTGAACAAACTATATTTTAACGACGAACCTACCCAAGCCATCATTTTCGTAAGCGCTAGCCTTTGGCTAGGAAGGCTCGATTGGTGTAGATTTTCAGGTTATACTCCAATAATAGGCCCCATGATCTGGGGGTTCTAGACTGATGTACATGTATGATGTATGCCATGTTTACAAGTCACCACCACTTAGAAAGTGGTAGTGAACTGTCCAAGAAGTTTGTCCTTTTTCACACAAATGGCAAGAGATTGATCAAACTCCAACAAAACTTCCACATAAGACGTCGCACAGAAGTAGTAGCTGCTCAATCACATGCTAAGAAGTCCGATCCAAGAAAGAGCCAACACCAAAGATCAAACTATGTCCTTGTTACAGCATCACATGTATCATATTAAGGCTCTTAAAATCCATTTATCTTTATGCAATTCTAGACAGTTTCATAGAAAGATGGAAGCTGGTGATAGGTATTATTCAAGGTGTTCCAAAACGGTAACGGTGGCTGTAACGGCCACCACCATTACCATTATGATGTGGGCCGTAACGACTGTTACAGCCCCCATATTGGCCGTTACGACCCATTTTTATTTTTTGAAAAATCTTTTACGGGACCGTTACGGAACCATTACGGGACCATTACAAGGCCTTTACAGCCTGTTTTTTCTGTAATGGCCGTTTCAACCCCGTAATGCGTAACGGTTATGACCGCTACAGTTACGTAACGACCATTATGTAACCGATTTTGAATACCTTGGTAGTTGGTACTATTCCAAAATAGAGGAACTCCAGCTATGCTCATACGAATTCAGCTATGAATGTTGTAAAAATAGCTAATATTTATCACTATTATTTCATATTATAATGACAGAACCTGTTTTTTCTGTAATGGTCGTTTCAACCCTGTAACGCGTAATGGTTATGACCACTACGGTTACGTAACGGCCATTATGTAACCGAATTTGAATACCTTGGTAGTTGGTACTATTCCAAAATAGAGGAACTCCAGCTATGCTCATACGAATTCAGCTATGAATGTTCTAAAAATAGCTAATATTTATCACTATTATTTCATATTATAATGACAGAATAATTCAAATATAGTGCGTGCACGGGTGCGCACATAAACACACATACACACACTCATGCTCCGGTGCTCTCAAAGCACTTCAGGTCATAGTGCTCCTAGTTGCATTTAGACACTTAAGCAGTCTGATTGATTGATTTGGACTGTCCATTAGGTCCAAGACAAATTTCATGTGCTACCAAGATAATATCAATCAGATATGATGATCTTAACCATACAATCAATGACCTCCATACTATTGGTGGTCAAGATCATTTGTACAAAAATAGGTCAAACCAACAATTCGATCAATCTATTGATAGTTTCCACCATGAATTACCTATGATTCTAAAGAATAATTTCTGTTAGGCAATCCTAACCATCCCATCCATGGGTTGGAAAAGGGATGCCTACAAAAAATATTACTGAATCTAGGATGTATGTGATCATCCAATCAGTCTATTTTTGCATGGTAGCCTTTGAAATATGTTCTATACTTAATGGACAGTTTAGACCGATCTATTGGACTGTCTGCATTATCCAATGCAAGAGGACTACAACCTTGTGCCCTAAGAGGGTTGGTACATTTCTTTTATTCACACGCGCACACACATGCACACGGGGTATCATCTAATTCAAACATTTGCACTATAACTGTAGTGCAAACACGTTGTGTGGGGCCCACCAAGATGTTATGATGACATCCACTTGAACCAACTTATGCACCATACCTCATTTGGCCACGGGCACAAAAGTAAGGCCGATCCATGATTTGGGCAGTCGGGTGGGGCACACAAGTAGAAGTTTGGAGGGGGACGCCCACCATTGATTTGCATTGGGGCCCACCCAAGTTTCAGAATGGCCTGATTTTATTTTATTTTTGCCATCATCCATTACAAATGTCTAATATAAATGGATTGGATGGCATATACCTAGCATGGTGGGCCCTCTACATGAATCAAGGGTGGGCATCCCCTCTTAACTGTTCATGCTCGAATGGCCCCCTAAATCTTGGATTGGCCAATTTTTGGGCTCATGGTCAAAGGAGAGATGGCATGCGAGATGGTTCGAGTGGATATGATAAACACATCACGGTGGGCCTCACACAACTTGTTTTGCACTATAATATTGTGCAAACATTTGCATTTGATAATTTCCATATATATTTTATTAATTTATACAGAGAAAGATGGTTTCGTATGAGTTGTGCCACAAGAGACCATCCTTGCGAGCAAACTGGGTTGGCCCTCCCGTAATGTGTATGTGGAATCTACTCTAACCATTAGATGTGTCACATCACGTTAGGCCTAGTGCCAAAAAGCAGGCCAATCCCTGATATACAAGTGTGCCAAACTAAGGGAAACAGTTGGAAGAAATGCCCACTCTTTATTTCACTATGGCCCACTTGAATTGCAAAAGGGCTTATTTTTGGGCCCTCACTGTAACAATGGGTGACACACACCTAACAGACGGACTGGATTCCACATACATAGAATGATGGACCCTGTACAAAATAAAGGGTGGGTGTCCCTTGCCAACAGTTTCCACTGGTGCAGCTCACCTGAATCATAGATCTGCCTGTATTTTGGGTCTTACGCCTAACATGGAATGATGCACCGATGGTCAAAGTGGAACATCAGGACCACCGTTATCATTACGGAATACCTTGCACACTAGTTAGACATTGCATTTTTCATCCAACTAGATGTAGATTTAATGAGAATACATCCCCCTCTCTAATACAATACATGCACCCCCACAAGGGATTTTAGACTTGTCTTATCTATCTAGTATGGGGTTCATGTGTCAAATATCCCAGGCCATTCATTCGGTAAGGCCAACCAAGGAGACTTCATACAACAAAAATACTTAGATCACACTCACAAAGTGAGGCAAAAATGCACGTTGAATCTAGAATGTTGAGCTATTTTTTTAAACCACCCACTCCTTTCATGAAAATTTGACATGCATGATCAACGGACCATCATTTTTTTGTCCACAGCATATGACAGTGTATGCTCTCTGATGAACAGATTGGATCCCTAACATGTGTTTTGAATCATATGAATCCATCATGCATGTATATAGCCCCACGTATACCACCAATCTCCCGCCCTCTCTCTCTCTCTCTCTCACACACACACACACACACGTGTGAGATCTCGGACATACAATTGGTGTCCCTCCATGAACACGCACTAGCCAAAACATCACGTGGTCCACTCACAAAAAGGGCCACATCACAAAGAGTGGGCTGAGCCTAACTGATCAATGATTGGAATCTCCATGTGTTTATAATCACCAACATGCATTTTTTTATTTTTTATTTTTTGTTAGCTTGTTAGTACACCCAATCACCAACATGCATTTAAAGCTTAAGGTGCAGCCAATTGCACTTCGGCAATTCCTCAAAAACAACAAAGACTGAACTCCAAGTAGAGGGATATGAATTGGCTGTAACTAAGGGTAACAGACTAACAGGAATCCTATGTAATCCCCGGTGAAAAAGCGCCGCATGAGTGTCTTAGGTGAAAAGGGTGATATCGTCATTTCCCATAGGGGAATCTCTTGGCCCCCGGTGAAAAGGGCAATATCATTATTCCACGTAAGGGAATCTCCTCTTTTCACTACAAACATCATGCTTGACAAGCCCACATGATGCATTATCATTGGGCAACGTCGGGGATTATAGGGGATTCCTAGTTATAAGCGATTTGTGTCTTCCACTACGAGTCCTCATAGAATAAGTTATTCTACAAGTGTTGCAAGCAGGGGCCCTATCTAAATATCATATCCAACCTGTCTATCAAGGTTCCCCCATGATGAAAGTTGGATGCCTCAAAGATTAGGCCGATCCAACCATCATGTGGGCCACTACTTGAATTGGAAGGTTTCGGATGGTCGTACATTCCTTTCTATGGTGTGGCACGCCACATTGAGAATATGCCTTCCAACATGTGAACCCCACCATAATGATGGGATCACCCAAACATCTGGTCTTAAAAATGAAAAGGTAGCTACACCATAGAAAACAATAGACAACCATTCAAAAACCTCCAAATTCACATAATAGATCACAAGATGGTTAGATTGGTCTAAATTTTGGGGTGTCCAACTTTCATGGTATGATGATCCTGCAAGATAAGTTGGATGCCATACACACCCTGGTAAGCCCCTCATAGCAATTGGTATAGTAAGCATATTCAACTAATCTCGTGAATACATGGCAAGACAAGAAAGTATTAAACGAAGAAGTGGAGTGAGAGTGTATGAGCTTTTTTCGAATGAGAGAGGGTGAGAGTGATTTGGCAGCATGTGGGGGGTTATACACATCATAGATTCAAACGATCTACCGCATGTATCAAAGATCTAGTGATGTAGGACAATTAACCACTTGCTCTAAAAGCTTGAACTGTTAGAGTATGGTGAATTAATCCCTTTATCTCATAGCCCAGGCCCTACATCGCATGGGCTAGAACCTTGGTTGAACCCCCTTCGTGGGCCCCAAATCACATGGGCCGCCCACCCCGAGTGTGTCCACACATCCAATGGGCTACCCCACTCGAGCCCGGTGTGAAATGAGCATTAATCACCCCCAGTAAGGAGTCTCGAACACAAGAGCTCCTCCGTGGGCCACACCCACCCCGAGTGTGCCCCTACATCCCACAAGCGACCCCACTCGAGCCCTGTATGAAAATGCCCCTGCATTAATCACCCCCAGTGAGGAGTCTCGAACACGAGACCTCCTGCTCTGATACCAATTTGATGCAGAATATGAAATTTAAATATGATGTGCGAGATTTCAGGCTTAAGATCACGTTAGTTCAAAAACAATTACATAAAAATTCCACGTCCCACACAAAAGTCCAAACATTCAATTAAGGGGAATCTACACGGGTACAGGCCTACACAGGTTAGAGCTGGATCTGTTAAAATTATAAACCAAACGATGCTCAAAGATAAGCAGTAATCATCCACACATGCACAGCAATCAATCCCTAATCCAAGGGATTCACCAATTTCAATTCAAGAAACCTTAGGGTGAGAAAAGGAGCAAACAAATTAAGGATAATGCAATCTAGGGTTAGAGTTTATGAAAAACTGGTATGAGAGGGTAAAATAAGAAGAAAACCTAAACCGGAAGACAGTTCCCGTGTGTGGACAGCAACAATGGCCCAGACGCACGTGCGTGTGATCACGGCCGCACATGTGTGGGGCCCACTATTTAGAAAAAGGCCACCTTGGCCCTGGTCAGACAGGGATGGACTCCAAAACCCCTAAATCTCAGCTCGATCTGATCCATGGTTTGTGCATGGTGCTCCGCCGAATTTTCAGTCCTCCTGCAGGGCCAGATTCTGAAAATCTGCTGTAGAGAGAAAAACGGCTGCAACTATTGATGGATTTGCAGATGAAATGCTTGTAGGAAAAAAGAAATATGGATGGAAGAAGGTGAGATATATGAATGGAAGAGGGTAGGGACGGATGGGGATAGATGTGGCTTCGCACCACAGTCAGGGTGTCCCAAAACGGTTATGTATCGGCCGTACGGCCAATACGTAACGGTAACAGTGGTACCCGTTACGCGATACGGGGCCATATCGGCCGAGTCCCGTTTTTGTACACGTAACGGCCGCTACGGGCCCGTTACTGACCCGTAACGGCTGTTATGGGCCTTGGAAAAAAAAAAAAACCTTACATTTTTTCTTTCTTTTCCTCTTCTTCTCTTTCTTCTTCTTCTTCTTCCTCTTCTCGGCCTGCTACGGCCCTGCTGCGGCCCTGCTGCGACTGCAGCTGCGGCCTCCTCCTTCTTCTCTCTCTCTCTCTCTCTCTCTCTCTCTCTCTCTCTCTCTCTGTTCTTTCCCTCTTTCCCTCTTTTTTCTTCTCTTCTTTCCCTCTTTTTTCTTTTCGGTTTCCCTCTCTCCTTCTTTTTTTTTTTTGGCAGGCGCAAGCTGCTCTAGGTACGTGTCACGCTGAGACGGGCGCTGACACTCCTCGAGCTCTGAGTTGTACGAACGGTTCAAAGGAGATCAAAGTTTTATAGGCTCCACAGTGATGTATTTATTATATCTACACCGTTCATCTATTTTTAAATATTATTTTAGAGCATTACCTAAAAAATGAATCGTATCCAAAGATCGTCTAGACCACACCAAAAATAGCAGCGGAGATGATGATTTTCACCGTTAAACAATTCGTAGGCCCACCGTAACATTTATTTTCTATTCATAAGGTCAAAAAGACCTGAATGAAGAGGAAAAACAAATTTCATATTGATCTAAAAGTTCTGTGATCCCAAAAAAGTTTTCAATGGTAGACGTTCAATCCCCCACTGCTTTTTGCAGTGTGGTCCACTTGATAATTAGATCTGTATTATTTTTCGTGTCAAGCCTTAAGACGATCTCGTCAAATGAATGGACGGTTTAGATATAACACATTCATCATGGGTGGGGCCCAAAAAACTTTGACATGTGTGCTATACTTCACAATCCGAGTCCCGCCTAATTTGGGCCCTTAAAAAATTGTACGAAAGACATATATTAACTTAAAATTTACTAATTAAATTATAAACTCACAATGCCAAAATCAAATTATTTGAATATTTTTAATTGTTATTTTGTGTACTCTTATTTTTTAAAATAGGGCCTTTTGATTTTTTTCATGATTCACTATCCAATAAATGTCCACTAATACATAAGTGGGATAATGACAATAAATTGCATGAATTTGAGGCTAATTTGGGGCATAGATTGGTCCTCCAAGTCAGCCCGAAATTGGCAACGCCATCTACCTGAATTTAATTTCATTTTTTTAAAGAACTACTGAGAGAAAGATATTAAATTGTTAAGTATATAAATTAGATATTTAGAAAATTAAATATATACATTTTGTAGTCAAATTCAGGTTACCTAGTTCAAAAATTAATCAGACAGTCCGATACAGCTTCTCACCAAAGAGTGGACTGTTACACCACCATAAACATGTTCCAATTTATAAATGAATGCATATTTGGAATGCTTAGAATATTCCGGATTTAATACATATTTTTTTATATTTTTTTGGCAAAAAAAATTTTACGCCGTTACGGGCCGTTACACCCCCGTATCGCCGTTACGACCCCGTATCCGTATCAGTTTTAAAGGTCACCGTTACGCCAACCGATACCGATACGGGACACCTTAACCACGGTAGTTAACCCTTCGAAAAGGGAGGGCTTCGCATCCACTTGAATTTTTTCACAACTCAGAAACTTAGAGAGTAGAAAAAAACTTGCAGGAATTTTTATTAAACTTCAATTAACAGTTCGCTTAGGCTATGGGATAAAGGGATTAAATCGTCATACTCTAATAGTTAGAGCTTTTAGAGCAAGTGGTTAATTGTCCTACATCAAATTGGTATCAGAGCGGGAGGTCTCGTGTTCGAGACTCCTCACCGGGGGTGATTAATGCAGGGGCATTTTCACACTGGGCTCGAGTGGGGTCGCCTGCGAGATGCAGGGGCACACTCGGGGTGGGTGACCCATGCGATTTGGGGCCCACAGGGGAGGTCTCATGTTTGAGACTCCTGACCAGGGGTGATTAATGCGCATTTCACACCGGGCTCAAGTGGGGTAGCCCGTGGGATGCGAGGACAATCAAGGTGGGCGCGGCCCATGTGATTTGGGGCCCACCAAGGGGGTTCAGCCGAGATCCTAACCCATGAGATTTGGGGCCTGGGCTATGAGATAAAGGGATTAATTAGTTATACTCTAACAGTTCGAGCTTTTAAAGCAAGTGGTTAATTGTCCTGCATCAAATTTGGTATTAGAGCTTAGGGTTCTTATAGGGGAACACATTATTTGTTTAGGGTTAGTTCGTTGGAGTCCGTCATGCATCTAGTCCATCACATGTAGCTTTTAGGAGTCCATAGTCCCTTATTTTATTAACTATATTGCTGGAGTAACATTGCATAGTTCCCTCATATAGAGTCTCATAGAATCATTTAGTCCCGTATAGTCGTCGTAGAAAGTCCTTAGGTGGAGTTAGCAAGTTGTACAACCACATGTAAGGGTCATGGTTTTGGCTAGCACCCTGCACTAGACATGGAACAACTGCTAGAGTCACTAAACAAGCTGTCCCAGCAAATCGAGTCTTGGGGTAAGTGCTTGGAACGAAGCATAGATCAACAACACCTTGACCAAATAGAGGCCTCCCTCAGGACAAACCCCACCATTAAGGAAAATGGCCAATCTCAGGCAGGTGGCCAAGAAGATAGAACAATGAATGGAGGTGGCTAAGGAATCAATCATGGGCGTGCACCCATACCCCCACTCCAGCCCAGTGTGAAAATGTCTCTGCATTAATCACCTCCAGTGAGGAGTCTCGAACACGAGACCTCCTTTTCTGATACCAATTTGATGTAGGATAATTAACCACTTGCTCTAAAAGCTCGAACTGTTAGAGTATGGCGAATTAATCCGTTTATCTCATAGCTCAGGCCCCACATCGCATAAGTTAGGACCTCAGCTGAACCCCCTTCGTGGGCCCCAAATCACATAGGCTGCCCACCTCGAGTGTGTCCACGCATCCTACAAGCTACCCCACTCAAGCCCGATGTGAAATGCACATTAATCACCCCCGGTAAGGAGTCTCGAACACAAGAACTCCTCCGTGGGCCGCACCCACCTCGAGTGTACCCCTGCATCCCACAAGCGACCCCACTCGAGCCCGGTGTGAAAATGCCCCTGCATTATCTAGTCCATTCATCTTGTAGGTACATTGTCAACATGCCATGGATGAAAAAATGGTCTACTGATCGAACACGTGAACTTTTTATGAGAGAACTCTGTGGTTTAAAAACCAACTCAATATTTCAAATTGAACATGCATGGCTCCCCCAATGAGTGTGATTTACTTACTTTTGATGCATGGCATCTCTTTAGTGAGTTCTACCTAATGAACAACCCATATCTTTGAAGAGTCTACCCATACTACATAACTAAGACAATGGTATGAAGTCCCTCATGAGGGGGCATATATTGCACTAGACAGGGAGGTACTTTCAGTAAATTCACAACTGGTTGGACAAAAATGCAATGCCTAACAAAAATGTATATGATGTATATGCATAATGTAACATAGTTGTGTATAGTATGTTCTAAGTTCTTATAAAATATTCAAAATATGGGACACATTTAAATGCTCTTGGATATTGTGAGTTATAGTGCTCCAAATTGCAGACACTCACTTTGGACTGCCCCGTTGATCAAGACCATGCATTTTAGGATATTGATGGGATGGTTAGAATCATCCTTTCTGTGTTATTTTTTTGCATAGTAGCCATGAATGTGCAATGGACATAATGGACAGTCCTGATGGATTATTTGTTGGACCGTCTAGGTGTCTGGATGCAACTTGGAGCACTATAGCTTACAGTGCTATGCGAGCACTGGATCATTTCTCTTAACATACCGAGCATACATAACATACATAGTTTTAGCATAGTATACTAAATAATTATGAAATAGTAGCGTACTCCTATCACATCCCATGACTAAATGCGCATTGTTACATAAGGGTATTGATACCCTAGGCATATGCAAGAATCCAGCCATCACAATTCGTAGCTCAAGTACAACAAAAGGATTTATTTTAAAAGTAATTATATAAGAGTAATGATCTAGTGGGCTAAGTGTACAGGAACATTTCCCTGTAGATAGTTGAATTTGGAATAGTTGGCATCCTCATCACCTATCTGAACTGTCCATCAGGCGTCCAGCTCACTCTTCATAGGCAGACTTGAAAAAATTGCACTAATCGGATGATCCAAAACATACGGCTCCCGGTGTGCAAAAGTGGATTGACAATATTGTTGATAGAAGATAGGTCCACAAAAAATAAATAAATAAATTAAAGATTGACCATCAGATTGCTTCAGTTTCCACACAATAGCAGGAGAAGAAAGGACTGGACCTAATCAAAAGTCCAGAGAGGCGATTTGAATGCCAACAAGTCCAAATGCAATTACATGCATGAGAAGGTTTCCATACACTTAGCGCACTGGATCTTTTCTGATTATATAACTAGCATCTACTTACACAATCCAAGAAAGTACCACAGAGAGTCAAAAAAAGGCAGTCATGGTGGCACTTCCGGAAAGAATCTGTGGCCATCCATCCAATTCATAATACTTTGAGACAACAAGGGCAGAATGCAGCTTCCATAAGAGGCAGAAAGCATGTGGTAGTCCAACGATACTTGGCAAATAATTACCTTATAAATAGAACAGAATCACCAGCTCTAAGCCGTTTTGCACCCACAAACAAACTCCAACCGGTTGTCAGAAGGTGTCTTTTTGGCTGTCCTGCATTCAAAGAAATTAAAAAAATTAAAAAGCATACAGAAGTTGAACTGAACCGTGTGATGATCACCACCAACACATCATCTTGGGGTCAAGATTAGAAAAAGTCTTATGACTGGTGGCACACCAGACAACAAACTTCAACTTCTACCCGAATATTAAAGACAATCTTCAGCTCAGGAACCAGCCTTCTTGGTCAAGGCTCACAACTGAACCATGTGATAATAATAAAAAATAAAAAATAAAAAAAAATAAATTAAAGACAATATTGAATATTAGAACCACTAGAACCAGAAGGAACACTATCGTCCTCAAGATGAGGATATGCACAGTATCCTCAGGGTTTCAGCTTTCATTAACAGGGCCCATGGTTAGGTGATACAGCCTATTGGTCCATTGAGTCCAAGAACAATACGACTTGGACATATCCGAGGATATGGACCTATAACAGCTTCTTCTTCTTTTTTGCCAAAAAAGAAGGAAAAATTATCGAGAAATAGGGAAAAATGTAAAACATAAATCTATCTTTTGTTTTTTTTAACATGTATTAACGGTGTATCAAACCATTCTTTGAAGAATGCTGCTTGTTGGTTTGACATAGGCTCTAATCAAATACAAATTACAAATCACGCATTATGTTTTAGTGGATTAGGGCCCATTATCTTGAAATGAGGTGAGGGGATGGCTTGCCCCTTCCAATTCTTCTCGAAATGGTCTATTCAGTTTTGATTCATTGAATCCCACTCACATATTGTGCTTTGATCCACAAAATCAGCCTAAATCTTGTCTAAAATGAGTTTCTAAGATTGTTCACAGTTGAAAGAAAGAAATAATGAAATGACAAAACGAAAGAAATTGTCCCGAAAATAAAAAATAAAAAATAAAAATCAACGCCTTTGTAGCTGTATCAGCCTTGTATTAATGCCACTATGGCCTATACCAGTCTCTATCAGCTGATACAACCCTTTTCTCTAGACATCCCAATTGACATCCGTATATCAGGGGAGCCGATACAGTTAAAATATGGCCGTACTGCGGTTTATAGAACCACGGTTGGCTCCTACCAAGGATGGAGACCCTGCCCCAAATATATCCTCAATAGCAGAAGACTAATCAATCTGTGGATGCAATAGTTAAGAAGATGAATAGGAGCTAAGAATCTTCCAGTATTCAAAACTTTTTAAGCCTAGCCATTCCACAGTGGGTTGCATGAGAAATCTGGATCACTAAACAATGGGTCCCAATTGTATGAATGCAAACCCTGAGCATGCTGAATTAGGGACATATAATTCCTCCAGCTAGATCACCAGGACAGAATAAAGGAAATTTTTTTAAGGCGACACTAAGAGAATAAAGCAACTTGGAGCACTTTAATCACTAAACAAGTATATGAGTAATCCAATATCATAAATTCTTGCAAATAAGAACTACACTGAAATATATAAGACAAAATATCCCTACCACGGTATATGTGTCGAAACGTCCACGAGTTATCATGCAAGTCTCGAACAACAAGCTCTTGAGTTGGAGGTTGCATTGAGTAATCCTGAAATAGACAAATAAGAAGTTCATAGTGCATACGAAGCCATGAACATTCATACATTCCCAAACCAAGCCTTTTGGGATTCTTTCAATTTAAAAGTCTCTCACCAACGGTGGGAATAGCTTTTCTGCTGCCCTACGAGGCACAGAGAAGCCACCATGTGTGCTGGTATCACTTGCCGTCAATGTCTTGCAAAAGAAATCACTCGGTTGCTTACTGTGCTTTAATCCAAATTCTGGAATGGAGAAGACATCTTTGTCCTAACAAAAGAAGCCCAAGTAGATTTTTTGTCACTCTACATAAGGAATACTGAGAAAGTATGAATATTCAAATTTCAATTCATTTGTAAACATTTTCTTCTTCTTTTTCTAAGAGTAATCCATTTTTTAACATTATAATTAATAATATGATAAATCAATATTGAATCATACTCCCACTTGTAAATATCATAAAACCAACAAGATAATTGACTACTCATGAGATCACTCAGAGCTTGGAAAGGTCAACCAATAAACACTACTTATAGTTTTGGAAGTGCAAAACCCTATTCTGGCTATGTACAGTTGCAGAAGTACAATTTTGAATTCTACTTTCCAGCACGTGCCAATGTGCCACGTGGAAGTGAGATCTGAACTGTTCATCAGGTGGGCCCCACCATGTGTGGCTGGTAATCAGGCTGGTGAGTTAACAGGTAGGCAAAACTTGGTTGTGTTTTTAACCATCAAAAGTTTACAAAAGCATGGCCCAACAGATGACCGGACCTGCCTTTTTTTGGCCACAGGGGACACTAGAACCAGATGAATGATCCATAAATTAAGCACACGTTCCACACTGGGACTTGGAGAGAAAGTAGGATTCCTAATGCTATTCCTGCAAGTAACCATCCCATTTTTTTAATTCAGAGTGCTCAAAGGTCTTCTAGGAATTGTTTTCCAACAAGGGCACGAGCATTACACAAATGAAAATTGCTGTGAGCTTCAAAGATCAAAGATCATAAGGGAAGACATAATTTAGTCAGCATTAACAGAAAATTCTGCTTACAGAGTTCACAGGCTGAAGAGTCATTTGGGCATAAATCTCATCAGTATCTCTATCTGCCTGTGGTTCCAAGCAATATATGCAACCAGACAGGTATTAGAAAGCATCTACTAAGGGAAGCATAAAGACCAAAGGAATACTGAGTATGAGTTAAAACATACATGTAGTGTAACATTGTGAACCTGGCACATCAACTGAGATGGGAGATTTGGGTAGTGAGGAATATGCAAGTTTGCGGCTCTGTTAGTTGAAACTGCCACCTGTCATAAATAAACCATAACCATCAAAATGATTCAAGTTCAACAGATTGCTACACGTTCGATAAAGTCCACAATTACTCAACAGATAACTAACTGGAGAATATACTCAGATTATTTCTGAAGGGAATTCTGTTCAACAGATGCAATGGATCATTGGAATATGTACCACACTAAGATAGTCAGATCCTTAACAAACTGGATCTGTGAGCAACGGTAAAGATGAGGGATCGCCCTTCTCCAATGTTTCGAATAGTTAAATTACCAGGCATTGTACTTCACACTAAGATAATGGGATCCCCCTTCTCCAGTACTTTGAACTGCTGAATTACCAGGCATACTCAAAAGTCTGTTTGATATTTGGAACTTGAATAGTAGTAATTGGCCTAGAAAACAAACCTGCAAATATTGTCAGGAAATTGTTTTAATATGGTTGCCATACCCATATCTGGAGAATATGAAGTTTACGCCTCTTTTTTTTTCTTTTTCTTTTTTTGAGAGGTAGAGCTTCGTTTGGATAGTGGTAAAAGAAAACAAAGGAAAGAAAACGGATGACTTCTCTCCCATGACAGGACATTTCAATGTGTTTGGATAGCAAAGGAAATATTGGAATTCAAAATGAAATAATTACCCAAACACCATATAATCAAATTCTCAAACACAAGATACAAGATGACTTTTTTTTAAAAGCATGGATAATATACAAGCTGACTTTTGTTAGAGCTTCGTTTCAATTTCCACTTGGTATCCAAACAAGATTTCCAAAATGGAACCCTTTGGAACCCATGGAAAATCTTCGGAAATCATCATTGGAAAATCATTAATTTATTTTCTTTTATTTTCCCACAATTTGAAAAGACTTAGAGGAGTGCCCTACCAAGTATTCATTGTCCTTCTAAACTACAAGCATTTCATTTTCAGACAAGGTTATATGTTTAAGTGGTCAGAGCATTGCTCCTTCAGCTTCCAAACCTCTTCTTGCTCTTACCACCTGCTACGGAAGCTATGCTTTTATCAACAGAGCCTCTAACTCAATCAATTTTGTGCTACTTGTAAATTTGTAATGGTTATATATGGATATTCTAAGTTTCTTGAAACCAAATAAGGACGAGATCATGTGCCACCAATTGACCGTTCTTCTTCCACACTTCCATATCATACAGTATCTGGCACATGTATGGCAATCCGAACCATCCATCTCACAGACTCTGGCACCAATTGGCAACCAACCAAAAACTGTCTTGATCGGACTGTCCTAGCCTTAACTTTTTTCTCACATTGAGTGATTGCTGATTTTCTGTTTTAGCATCCATTTGAATGCCTCCATACCATGAAGAATGTGACACATGTATGATGAACAAAACCATCCATCCACAGGCCATGGGCTCCACTGATTGGCCACTAACCCAAAAAAAGAAGTCTTGATTAGACTATCATAACTTGAACTTTTTATCTCTGTCTAGCAGATTACAAATTTGTATGCAATCATCCATTTGTGTGCCATGGTGCCACCAATTAAATGGTTAGGCCACTCATTCAAACGGTGTTATTTTCAGTCTACAGTCCATTCACTATTTGGAGCTACTGAACGAACAGGTTGAATCCCGTTCACATGCCACGGGCATGGCAACAACGTGGAGCACATAGACCAAATTTCTTGGCTAATCAACATGCCTATTATGTTTTTAGATTTATACATAACATATATGCTTGCCAAATGCTCCCACTTTCTTATGTTCCTTTTTAAAAAAAACTGAAACAAGGCTTTCACATATAACCAAAATTGGTTTTCTTTCCCAAGCAGTACTAATGTTCATTATAACCCTTTGAAGTTGATACCCAACACCTTTTGCCCATAGGTTACATGACGCCCATCACTAGTTTTCAAGGGGAAGCCACTACGTTGGAGAATTGCTGCCTAGCACTGGGACAGTGGTGGTTCGTACATGCAGTGAACCGAAGTCATGTAGAAATGCTGAAGAGAAGGTGATGCCCCTTAGGCTTCTCTTCCAGTGCTACAAGATGATCTAATACCATTATACTATCAGGTCAACTTTCAAGACATATAGGATGCACAAGTGAATTGAATTGCAAACATATGGTTTAATCAAGAGGAAACAACAAAGAAAAAGAGATGGTATGTTTCCAAACATTCGTAATGGGAAACCTCAGGATGCACTTGCATTTCTCTCAAGTCCAACTTGAAGGTAACACAATCACAGTTTGGAGCACACAATATGCTAACAGCAGAAATCAAAATTTTTATTTGCACTTTATGAGAGTAATTATTGGAATTGAAATGCTGATCAAAAGAAATGTTTTTTTATTGTTGCAATTGAATTCGATAGTGCATCCAAACGCACCCGTAACAATAGTTTCAAAAAGCAGACAAGGCACTGCACATATAAAATCCCACAGAGGAGGATACACATTTTGATAGGATAAAATTTCTCAGAATAACAAAAATCAAATACCTGTTCGCTATGTCCTTGTGGGAAATAGTATACAAGGCTGCCTATTTGTGGCAAGGAAACAAGCGGCCCGGCACAGGCGTGCCATAGCTCAGAATTTAGTATCTTCCTTGCTCCTGAAATTGAAAGAAATGCTCTGAGCACTCAAATGAAGTGTCTTCAACCAGACCTTTTTATAAATAAATAAATAAACACAAGGATTTGATGCAATACAAATTTCATCATCTGCCAAGTAAATTTTGATACTAGAGCTTTGCCATCCTCCGAGTTACACTATGAGATTAGTTGTTACAGGCTAATAGTGCTCATGGTTCAACAAAAACAATTCCAAATCACCAGCTATAACATTCAAGATCTCTCTAGATTGTGTTACTCGACAAGAAATGCCAGTAAAATAACAGTTGTTACTTTCAAACAACAGTCATTAATTTTTCCATTGCAGCTGCATTTTAAACAGCATACTTTTAAAATATATACAGCATAGCATTATGGATTGCAAAGCCATTTTATGATAAAAATAGCTGTTATTTTCCCATGGCCCCCACATTTTTTCCATTTTTCCCATTTTTCCATTTGAGCAGTTATGTGATACTCTGGCAGCATATGATGCTCAATACACAGGCATTCAAAAATTTTACACATGGCATTCCTTGACTCAAAATAAACCGGCTAAATTGTGGAACTTGCCGTCGCAAAGTCATAGTCCCAAAATAAAATTTGTTAAACAATCCTAAACTCTGATTCCTGGACACATATTTGTTGACTACTACCACTGGATATTTTTCATTTGCAACCATCCAATAAATGTCCACAAATCCAATAGATAATCAACTAAGTGGAATTTTTGGTTCATGATAACATTTAAACTGGAACCCATATGTTAGAGTTTAGACTGTAATTTGAGAATGACTTGTGTGCCATGTATGCAATATAAGAGTAGTTCCCTAAGTGCCTTGTGCATCATCATCCGTCACACTCTGCCAGAACATCAAAGTTTTTCCTCTTCCCAATCTTCCATTTCATAAAAGCCTTTTACCATTATATAACAATAACTAGCACTACTCAGCCAATCACCTTCCTAGGGTTACAATACCGTCTTTGAAAAACCTAGATATTGGTCAGGCCCCATGGCCATCATGAACTCAGATGTGAATTTTTATATAAAACTCAGATGTGAATTTTTATATTTATTTTAATTTTTAAAAGCCAGATCCCTTTGGAATAAGCCAACCTCTCTGAGGGTGATCACTTTCTATTGGCTTGTTGTGAGAGAGAAGGTGCTCACCATAAATCACTTGAGAAGCAGAAATTGGATTATTCCCAACATCTGTATCCTGTGCTGGAGGAATAACGAATCAGTCAAGCACTTATTCATGCATTGTGAGTTCATTTCCGGTATTTGGTGGTGGTTCTCCTGCAGCTCATCAACATCAAATAGATGGTGCCAAGCGACATTTCAAGACAATTTTCAGCATGGGCCGGTGCTCATAAAGGGAAGAGAAAGGGCTCCCTTTGGAGGCTTTGTTTTACAGCGATCTTATAGGCTGTTTAGAAAGAGCAGAATAATAGAATGTTTCACAACGCTTCCAGCCCTTCAGAGGATGTCTACAAAAGGACCCGGAACTGGGCTATTTCTTGGGAGCTTATTTTGAAAGATTTTGTCTGATGTAATCATTTTTCATTTTTCACTCTTGGAGGCCTGATTCACTGCTGTTCACTCAATGAAATCTCATCATACTTTCTTCTTTGCTTGGCTTTTTTGAGCCTTTTCACTTTACCATTCAAAAAAAAAAAAAAAAGGTCATCATAGCACTGTGTATATTAAATGTAGATATGACATAAATGTGGACAGATGTCGATGAAAAAAAATTTAATTGTGGACAATTGGTCAGTTACCTTCTTCAACCATCCACCAATTCGACACAATCAATTAATATATGGTCCATGCTGTATACATTGTGGCCTTGTGGGCCCCATGATTCAGATGGTCTATATTGATGTGTGTGTATACCATACTTATCATTGGAAGCACACCTCATCTCAGCCATACTACAGGCCATCATATCAGCCATTTGCAGCCAATATACTGATCAGATCTTACATTTTAACTATTTACTGTTTTTAAATGGTTGCAGTAAGCATTTTAACTGCCCATCAGACCATTGATCATTCCTTTTCTCAGCCATCCACCTTCACCAATAGAAACTCTTAAGATCATCCCATGAGCTCAAGGCTGGTCACATGCCACATCCACTGAGCTGAACAGACCACTAGGATCATCCAATCATTTGTAAGATATGGGACATGCCAAATCCAGTGATCAGACTGCTAGGATCATCCAACTGGTTATAAGATTTGAAATTGACCATTTCACTCTTCAGCCATCCACCAACAGTCCACCATAGACCTCAAGGATCATCCATTGATCGGACCTCTAGGATCATTCAATCAGTTGTAAGATTTGGCCCATGCCCCATCCATAGCGGGCTTCCTGAGTGGGATGGACTGGATTGACATGCATGAAAGCCATGGGAATAAACAGAACTTTGCATGCATGTCTCACCAAGGAAATCGAATACCAGCCAGACAGCTTGTGAGTTTGCTACATTGCAAGGGATGGAACAACCACACTACAAATGGCATACATGCAAGTCAAACCAGACCATCCATCATAGTGCTTACGGAATTCACCCATAAATCACACTGATCGGATAATCTCGGCCATCAGCCTCTGCTCAGAGAATTTGAACTGTTGCCAGCCTGTGCAGGGCCTCTAATTGGGCAGTGACAATCATCCATTCAGTTTCATTTTGGCACTATGCTCCAACATTAGTGGGACACACAACAAGCAATAGTATGGATTGACATACGTATATGCATGCTAGGTGTACTGCAGATCTGTAAATAAAGCTCTCTAATGATGTAGCAAACTCACAGAGCCCATAGGAAAACGCTTCTACTAGATCAACAACTGCAATCGGAAACTTCTTTTCTTTTTTCTTCTTTTTTCTTCTTTCTTTTTTTGAAAGACACAAACTTTTTTTTTGAAGGACACAAACTTCACAAACTCTATTTCAAATTTTTTTTTTTTAAATAAATAAGTAAATACTAACCTGACTGAGACTGAAGCTCCCCCAAGATCTTCATCTCCTCAAGAAGAGCTCCACCAGTTCTCAAGCCACTGCTTTTAATGCAGTTCTCTTGAACAGAAGACATGCTTATCTATGTAAATAGTTACAAGCACCCTTCTCTACCGCACAACAGGACCCATCTCCATTTCCCCAAATAAAAATGATAAAAAAAGGAAAAGACAAACAGAATCCACATCACCAAATCCTCTAATTCTTTTCTCCCTCACTCCAAACCACTTCCCACCAAAAACCCACCTTTAAAAGCGAAAAACCCACTATCACGAGAAATGTTTTTCTCTCAATCAATCTCATACAAGCACCGTTCTCCATACAACCAAAAAGTTCATCTCATTTCAAAAACATAGCAAACAAAAACAAATCACCAAATCCTCTCAATCTTCTTTTCACACTTCAAAAACAACCCACCACTAAAACCCCAAGATTACGAAACCTTCATTCAATCAAATTTCGCATTTTCAAACACACTCCAAGCCTATCTATCTTCCAATCTACTCCAAAGAACCCCTTATACATCCCACAGTCACAAACACAAAAAAGCCTTCAGTTCAAAAACTTAAAACAACCCACTTCACCAAATCCTCTTACAATCATCTTCCCCTGTTCTCAAAAACACATTGCACCAAAAAACTCACATCCAAAACCCAAAACCCAGAATAAAAAGCCTCTCATTTCCCAAAAGTCCAAACAACCCACATCACCAAATCCTCTCAAAATCATCTTCCCATGTTCTCAAAAACACATTGCACCAAAAAACCCACCTCTAAAACCCAAAACCCATTCAAAAACCTCTCATTTCCCCAAAATCCAAACAACCCACATCACCAAATCCTTTTAAAATCATATTCCCCTGTTCTCAAAAACACATTGCACCAAAAAACCCACCTCTAAAACCCAAAACACAGGTTCAAAAACCTCTCATTTCCCAAAAATCCAAACAACCCACATCACCAAATCCTCTCAAAATCATCTTCCACTTTATTCAAAACTTTTTATCCAAAAAAAAAAAAAACCATCTTTAAAACCCAAAACCCATATCCTAAAAACCTCCCATTCAAACTCCCACTAAAACCCACCAAATTCAAGTAAGGAAAAACCCACCGAAATCCACAAAGCCCATGAACAGCACCTGAAAAGCGGACTGAAATCTAAGTGGGTCTTTTCCGCAATTCAGGCGGAAAGAGAAAGACAGAAAAGTGAAATTTATTCCAGCACGCGACTGGAAAGAAACCGACCTTTCGACGAGAGAGCTGATGATTCTCTTGTGTTCGGCTTTTTCTTTTCCAGTGTTCGAAATCAACGGAATGTGGCGTGTTTTCTCTTAGCCTACGCACCCCCACTCAACCTCCTTTCCCTGTCCTTTCTTCCTTTTTCGTTTTGCATGTTGCAGCTTTAAACGATAGAGCGAGAGAACCGAAGAAAACCGAAAACAGAACTGACGGATAGAGAGAGAGAGGGAGAGAGGGAATTTTGAGAAGAATAATGTATTCTGCCAGGGCATGGTATGTCATACACATGTGTGCAGGCAGTGGACACATGACACTCGTGTGACAAGATCCAATCCATTCAAACCATGAATTCTGATTTGGATGGCATGTAATAAAAAAATGAGATTGGTAGGCCGATGGATATTTTCCATGATGAGTTTGTCCATTGACTTGTTTTCATTTGCAATTGTCCCGCTGGAGGACCCCACTGTGGAAGGGATATTAACCAATAAATATAGATCATATTGATCAGACTACTAACTTTCATCCTAACCGTCAAAAAAGTGGGTCATGGAATGGATGGGATATGAAACGAAACGGTTAGATTGAACGGACAGTGTTAACAGTGCGATCAATGGAAACTCAATCCGCTTAATTCGAACCATTGAATAGTTTTCATTTTAGCTGTCCATCTGATAGCCGTAAAAAAGATGGTTACGATTGGATTGAGAAAAGCTGTGATGCTCTGTCCAAGGGTGACGGTGGATACGCAGGGGACGGACGCGGATTTCTTGTAGAAGGCTTTCGCATGTAGTTCCTGCCCCGTAAACTTAGGTGGGGCCACGTGATGTCTGTGAGATATCTACTCTGTCGGTACGTTTTTTGAGATCATTCTAGGACTTGAGACTAAAATTACCCATGATCCAGTATTGAAATGGGCCTCACTAAAAGGAAAAGGAATGTACGGAAGTTCCTACCATTGAAACCTTTCAGGGTTGACAGTGATATTTAAATGTCATCTATATCGCTCACGTCAACACAAATATTTCAACCATGGACGTTCAATCCCCACGATTTCGGCCCACTTGAGCAATGGATTCTATTTAGTTTTTGTTTCATCTTCTTAAATGAGCTCACAAAACGGATGGACAGGATGAATTTCTCACAAATATCACTGTAGCCCCACCTAGGTATATATCCCAATAAATCCAAGTCCACCTTGATATATATATTCTGTATCCACACTGTTTATTGGTTTTTTTCTTTTTTTCTTTGCAGATCAGTTCCGGGCATTATCTCATAATTGAAGCAGATCCAATTATCGAGTGGACCATACCATACAGAACAGTGGGGTACAATAACCTGCATCAAACCGTTCAAGCTGTGGGCCCCAAATTAGATGAGAACGATCCTGGACGGTTGAAATGAAAAATCAACCGGCCCCAATTCCAAAAACAGATCACCACGGAGTGCAAGTAGTTCACATCAAACCGTCCAATCTGTGGGCCCCAACTTAAATGAAATTTGCACTAAGATACTAACTAAATAGCTAATTGATGGACTTTTATTGCACGGTTCAGATTAACAAACAAGATTCTCCGAATCAGAATTTAGGATTGTCCAACCAATCTTATTTCTATCACCATCACCTATCTACAGTGGGCCACACAGTTTAATAGAGTAAATGTGTGCCACGTGTACAATCCTGAGTGCCCACGTATTAAGCATGACACTCTCTAGAGTATAAAATTCAAATTACTGGTTTGCGGAGAGTTTGAACTGGGACTGCGTGCAGCTGTTATTGTCCGTGGGAGTATGATGCTAGATGGTCAAGCAGAGTATGGTAGGAGTATTGATCCGTATCTGGAGAAAGGAATGTAGAGGGTGAGAAGAACGTGTCTTACGAGTGTAGTAAGAACTCTTTCTCTTTTCTATGTTCCGATCTTCTTTCGTCCTTTGTTGGCAATTCCTTGGCTGTTACGATTACGTACTGTCAATTAGAACGTTGCGCATGCGTATTGAGTACGACAAATTGCGTGGGTCCCATTGTCAGTTGGCGACACGTGTCAGGTGATGGAAAATGAGACTCGTCTGTCGTACGGACAGGACGGGAGTTTCGGGAGCGGATGGGGCGCGGTTTCGGTGATCCCCGGGTCCACTGACGTGGGTGGTTCACTAACTGTGGGGCCTAACATGATTTATTTTGTTTTCATCCACGCCGTCCATTCATTTTAAAATATCATTTTATGGTCGATCTAAAAAATGAAACATATCAACCACAGGTGAAACATACCATAAGTGATTGAATACCTGTCATTTAAATTCTCAGGGGCTACTGGAATATTTAATCCCCATCCAACCTGTTGATAAGATCACAAAGACAGGGATGATGGAACTACACAAACGTAAAGCTTGATGCAAAACCTACGGGGCTCGTAAAAGGATTTTAACAGTCAATCACCTGTGTTTTCTTCAATGTGGTATACATTACATTAGAATTACTTACTCTTTTTTTTTCTTTTTTTTATTATTATTATTTAGAAATCATGCCTGAAAATGAGCTATAAAAATATATGAAAAAGTTGAATGTAAGAAACATACATCACGGTGAGCCCACCTTCAAGAATCCACCCACATTGATGGAAGCCTTGGCCTGAGCGGATTAGGTGTGGCCCTTAATTGCTAGCCCAACTCAATGGATTTTACATCTATACTCATTTCGGTGGTTTAATTGAGGGCATGATCTCAAAATAAATTTATCCAAATTTCAGGTGAATTACGCATGAAAATTAATTATGATTTACCTACCAAAAAAGGATTTGAATCAAGCTCATTTTTGTTTTTTACTTTCTTTTAGCTCTGTTAACTTGTCAACAATCTACAAATTTCGATGGCAAATAAATATTACACAAATATTATTGTGGGGATGGAGAGTTTTTAATGGCGGGGTGCGTTCAATCACCACTACTTCCTAGAATATGTTCCACCTTAGATTTGATATGCTTAATTTTTGGGCTCATACTTTAAATGATTTATCCAATTAGAAGAGATGTATGAATGTAAAATACAGACATCAATGTAGGCTCATGGCAAGGAGGCACTTGTACACTTGCTACTTGCAACATTAGTAAGTGTAAAGATGCAATCTGCAATTGACTTCCCTAAGTCACGTAATATCCATAAAGTAGACTGATCAAATACTCAAGTTGTCCACAAAGAAAACTGGTAAATAAAAGCACCCAATATTAAGAAATTTTGGAAGCCCGTTGTCATGCTTACATGAAATCCAACCTCCTTGCAGGTGATTTCCATTAAAATAGCAATATGAATTTTGTTGATGACAAAATCTGGACCACCCTCCGCCCGGCACAGCGAACCTCCAAGGAACCCTGGTCCTGCACAAACAGTGAGTAAAGGAGACCCTGGCTAAACCTAGGGACCTTCCGATGCCTAAGTCAGGTCAAAAGATTCTGGGTCTAAGTCGATTGTAGAAAGGGTGTGAGATGTTGCGTACCTGTAGCAATGGAGTCTCATTGTATTTATACCTGACTATCGGACGGTCCGGGTCCGTTAATCTCGACACGATTCACTCAATCAGTGGGATATTGTGATCGTGGAGATATGGTCCGTAATCTGGGGATCATGTAGTGTATCATGCGTATCTGCTAACGAAGCAATCGGCTGTGTCTACTTAAGGTAGTTTCTTAGTTTAGTGCATGGAGTGCCCATGTCTCACCTTGACCTTGGCTCAAAACTTCCGGCCGTGGAGGCCTGTCTACGAGCTTCGGCCCCAGACTATCGTGCATATGGGCTTTCACCATCAAGTTACTAAGCAAGGACCACGTCCTAAGTCCGAGCCGAGCTCTGACCTCACATGTCTATCGGGTATTCTAGAGATCTTTCCTCATGGCTCCGAGGTGGGCGGCGCACTAGTCCCATCGGGTTGAATCACAAGTAAATCCCGGCATGATCTTCATACTGACTGCCATGCCTTGAATTACTTCGAGCCTATGACCTCCCTCGAAGTAGGAGCGCAACTATGACTGAACCGGGAATCTTCTTATTTGTCCGACCGGATTAGGGTGGTGTCATTCCTCGGAATTGGAAGGGTTCGGATCTTCCCATAATAGAAGCCCCCTACTCTTCTAAGTTCGGAGACGGACTTCGGAGAGTAAATGTACAGGGAAGATCAACGGTCACCCTTGTCATACATTCTGTGCGTGCGGCCACAATTATGATTCCCATATTGAAGGGACTCGTTCTCGGTGTTTCTCGTCTATGGGTTAACCTCCAGCAGGCACGTGGCGATGGTTAAGATTCCGAATAATCGCTGGGCCTATGGTTGATCGCAATGTATGCCCTGGGAGGCGTTCGAGCGACGCTTCCCCTGCTTATGAGAGGCAACCTATTTATAGTAGACAGTCCGCTCAAGTAGATTTATATGGAATGCGAATTTCATTGAGAGCCTTAAAGGCTATCTGCTCAAAAGGGTACACATATTGGGGGCCTTAAAGGTTATTTCATCAAGGATAGTAAACTTTCAGGTGCTCGGCATTCCAGGGGTCAGGGAGCTGACGGCCCTCGAGATCTTCTAAGTGATATGAGCCAGGTTTGGTCGATCGGACCACAGGATATAGCCCTTCCCAATTAGGTCCGAGAGCTAAAGCCTCTGGTTCAGCGGTGTTTTGGAAGACTCAGTGAAGGACTAAGTCTCCTGGGCGGAACCGCCTAGTCTTGACTTTGGAATTATAGAATCGCGCCACCTGTTGATGTCGAGCAGTGACCCGAAGTCTAGAGATTTCTTAGGCTTCTTCAAGTAGATCCAGGTTGGCTGTTATCTGCTCGGTGTTTTAGTTTTCTTGATAATTTCTGACCCAAGCTGTAGGGAGGCTGATTTCGACTGGTAACATCGCCTCCGAGCCGTAAGAAAGCGAAAATGGAGTCTCCCCAGTAGATGACTGAGCTGTGGTCCTATAGGCCCAGAGGACAAATGGGAGCTCCTCGGCCCAATTACCTTTTATTTTCTCCAATTTTGTCTTGAGGTGATGCTTGATGACCTTGTTAATAGCTTCTACTTGTCCATTGGATTGCGGGTACCGAGGCGAAGAGTACGCGTTACTGATGTCAAGCCCCTGGCACATGCCTCGGAACTTGTCGTTATCGAATTGTCTGTCATTATTAGATATAATGGTGTGTGGGATCCCGAATCGACAGATGATGTTTTTTCAAACAAAATTGATCACCTTCTGCTCTCTGATCTTTGCAACGGGTTCGGCCTCGACTTACTTAGTGAAGTAGTCGACTGCTACAATAGCGAACTTGACTTGCCCTTTTCCTGTGGGCAAGGGGCCAATGATATCGATCCCCCACCGAGCGAACGGCCATGGACTGCTCATGAGAGTCATTTTCTCTACGGGTTACCTCGACACAGTCGCATATTGTTGGCATTTTGTCGCACCTTTGAACATAATACTTCGAGTCCTTCTTGATGGTCGGCCAAAAATATCCTTGTCGGAGTATCTTCAGGGCTAGGGCTTAGCTGCCACAGTGGTTTTCGCAGATTCCTTCGTGAATCTCTCAAAACATATAATCTTCCTCGTCGGGTCGGAGGCACCTGAGGTAGGGCTACGAATGCCCTTTCTTATAAAATATTTCATCCAGGACTACGTATCTCGCTACTCTGACTCTCAGGTGCCTTACTTCCAACCTATCTGAAGGAACCTCACCGGATGTGAGGTAGCTATAAATCGGGCCCGTCCAGCTCGGAGTATCATTTACTGGATTGTCGTTTTCTTTTCCGTCTAGTCGATGTTCAGATATTCTATGAACTTCACAGGAATGATTCGCGGGATCTTTCCTTCCGTGGCTGAGGTCAGCTTCGCAAGGGCGTCAGCCCAGGAATTTTCTGCTCTAGGAATCTAACAAATAGTGCAGCTCCAGAATTTTTCTATCAATTTTTTGCCTCATCCAAATAAGCAATCATCCTAGTTTCCTTGGCCTCATACTCGGTAGAGATGTGATTCATTACCAACTGAGAGTCGCATCGTACCTGGAGGGACAGAACCCCAGACTTACCGCCAGTCTGAGTCCAACTAGCAGAGCCTCGTACTTCGCCTCATTGTTAGAGGCCTTGAAACCGAGTCTGATCGCATATTGGGTGGGTGTGGAATCAAGCGCGACCAGGATAATCCCCGCTTCGGCGCATTTGGCATTGGATGACTAGTCTACATAGAGAATCTACCCTGACTCAGATTTCGCCTTTTGATCACTTGGGGGACAGGCGAGGGAGTCGTTTCGACTTCAGCCCTGATCCCTCCTTCGCTTGGAACGGTGAATTCCGCAATAAAGTCGGCCACGGCTTGACCCTTAATTGTTGTCCTTGGTCGAAACTGGATGTCGAAATCCCTGAGTTTAATGATCCACTTGGTTAACTAACCCAACACTTTGGGCCTCTAAAGGACTTGTTTAAGAGGAGAATCGGTCAGTACAATGATAGAATGTGCTTGGAAGTACGGACGTAACCTCCGAGCAGAAACTACGAGACTGAGCGCTAGCTTTTCCAGAGCCGGATATATTGTCTCGGTGAGCACCATGGCTTTACTCACATAGTATACGGGATGTTGCTTGCCCCTACTTGTCTGATTAGGGTCGAGCTGACAGCTGAGGCCGAGACCACAAGATATAAGAACAGGGGCTCATCTTCTTCGGGCTTAAATAGTAGGGGTGGTGAACCTAAATACTGTTTCAGTTGCTGGAAGACCTGTTCATATTCTGACGTCCATTCTGCCTTCTTATGACCCTTCAACTGTTGAAAGAAGGGGAGGCATTTGTCTGTAACTCTGGATATAAACCGTCCAAGTGTTGTTACTCGTCCAGTGAGACATTGTATCTCCTTGACAGTCCGAGGCTAACTCTTGTCGAGAAGTGCTTTGATCTTGTCAGGGTTCGCTTCAATGCCCCTCTAGCTAACTTGAAACCCAAGGAATTTACCGAAGCCAACTCCGAAGGTATACTTCGCGGGGTTCAGTTTCATCTGATATTCTCGGAGGATAGTGAAAGTTTGTTCGAGATCTGCAAGTGATTAGACGCTTTGATGCTCTTCACAGCATGTCGTCGACATATACTTTCATAGTATGTCTGATCTGCCTGGTGAACATTTGATTCACCAGCCTTTGATACGTGGCCCTATGTTCTTCAGGCCGAATGGTATGACCCAGTAATAGTAGAGTTCCTTGTTAGTGACGAAGGTAGTCTTCTTCCTGTTTGGGGGATGTATCCCGATCTGGTTATACCCAGAGTATGCGTCCAGGAAGGAGAGCAGTTCATGCCCTGCTGTACTGTCCACTAGCTGATTAATCCAAGGTAACGAAAATTTATCCTTCTGACACGCCTTATTCAGATCCGAGTACTCTATACAAACTTGTCATTTTTCATTGGCTTTCCTAACGAGGACCAAGTTTGCAATCCAATCGGGATAGTGAACCTCCTCTATGAAGCCGGCATAGAGCAAGATGGAGACTTTCTCGGCTATGGCTTCGTACCGCTCAACATCGAACGGTCTCCTCTTTTGTTTCACGGGTTTGTGCTCCGGATCCACATTCAGTCTGTAGACCATGACATTCGGAGAGATTCCGGGCATATCTCCATGTGACCATACGAAGACGTCTCTATGCTGCCGTAGGAAGGATAGAATTTCGGACCGCTGCTCAGGGCTTAATGATGTTCCGAGCTAAACAGTTCTGCTCGGGTATGCCTCGTCGAGCGATACCTTCTCCAGATCTTCCACGAATGAGTCCTTCGCGGGTCCTCTAGGATGTAGAACGTTGACGGAGAGGGCTTACCTAACTGACCCTTTCTTCACTGCTACTACGTAACATCTCCGAGCTTCGCGCTGGTCACCTCGAAGGTAGCCTATCCCGCCCTCCGCAGGGAACTTCATCATTAGGTGATAGGTGGATACGGCTGCCCTCTTTGCATTGAGAGAAGGTCTGCCCAAAATGATGTTATGCACTGATGGCACGTTGACAACGAGGAAGTGTACCATAAGGGTGACTTGATATTGTCCTTCTCCCGCAGTCACAGGGAGGGAGATAGCTCCCTCAGAGATCACCCTTTCTCCAGTAAAGCCATGCAGGGGAGTCTTCACAGGTCTGAGGCGTGACCTCGGAACCCCCATCCTTTCGAAAGCCTTGGAGTAGATTACATCTGTTGAGCTCTCGGTGTCGATCAAGATACGGTATACCTTGTGGTTGGCTATAGTCATAGTAACCACTAGGGCGTCGTTGTGCGAATGCTGGATCCCGCGTACCATCTTGTCATCGTAGTCCTCCACTTGTAATGCTCTCTCATTGAAACGAGCGATGTAATCCTTCAATGACTCCTCAAGCTCTTGTTTGATGGTGAACAGGTGAGTATTTGACTTCCGACTCTTCTTACCACTTATGAACTGGGTAAGGAATAATCGGCTAAGCTCTTCCGAGCAGATCTTGTGAGTGTGATCGAGAACCCCCTGCACATCATCGTGTCCGTTGCTGTCTGGATTTGCATTCACGAACGATAAGCTTCCACGTGCTCGGATAGGTCACCAGACCCGAAGTATTGGATGACGGGAGATTTTTAGAACCACTGTGGCATCACCTCGCTCATGATTTACCAAGGTGAAGGGAGGCTCGGTCTCTTCCATCATCGCCTGAAGGACGGCGGGAACTGACGACGGCTGCTGTGTCTTTTCTAGTGTCAGAATTTTGTTGTTGAGCTCCGCAAATCGTGTTTTCCAAGGATCTTTATTCTCAGCTACTATCTCCTGGGTGTTTTCTATTTCGGGAGTCCTCCTTCCCCCTCCTCGGTTCCAGCTCATGGTGGAGATCTGTAGGTGTCAGGGCCGAGGTGACCAAGGCATTTTTCGGAGCTCGAGTAGCTGTGTTCCGAGCCGAAACTTGGACTTGGGTCGGGGGAGGATTCTGAGCTGAAACTAGCGCCTGAGTGGGTGGGCATTGAGGCCCCTCAGGTCTCATACTCCTCGGCGCGGAGTGAGCTTCCACAACCGGAACAATCGGCCCAGGAATAGGGTTTTCCTGAGTAGGATGTGGTTGCGGCTCCTGTCGCTGTTTCATTTGGTTGATTTCATCACGCAGGGTTTGTATCTCACTCTGCATCGCCCGATACTTGATTGCCCGATTGCGAGAACGCTGGGAAGGCCCTGGGGCGATTCAGTGTGAAGTACCGAAGAGGAACGGGTCTATTTATTTTGCTTTGGTTCTGCAGCTACTACTTTCTTCTTTCCTCTCGCCCTTATGCTTAAGAATAGGAACCTGACCTTTCGTATCAGATTCCCATAGACGGCGCCAAAAATGTTAATGACAAAATCTAGACCACCCTCCGCCCGGCACAGCGAACTTCCAAGGAACCCTGGTCCTGCACAAACAGTGAGCAAAGGAGACCCTGGCTAAGCCCGGGGGACCCTCCGATGCCTAAGTCAGGTCAAAGGATTCTGGGTCTCAATCGATTGTAGAGAGAGTGTGAGATGTTGTGTACCCGTAGCAATGGAGTCTCATTGTATTTATACCTGACTATCGGACGGTCCGGGTCCCTTAATCTCGGCACGATTCACTCAATCAATGGGATACTGTGATCGTGAAGATATGGTTTGTAATCCGGGGATCATGTAGCGTATCGTGCGTATCTGGGGGCGAAGCAATCGGCAGACATGTTTGCTTAAGGTAGTTTCTTAGGTTAGTGCATGGAGTGCCCATGTCTCGCCTTGACCTTGGCTTGGAACTTCCAGCCGAGGAGGCCTGACTACGAGCTTCGGCCCCAGACCATCGTGCACATGGGCTTTCACCATCAGGTTACTAAGCAAGGACCATGTCTTGGGTCCGAGCCAAGCTCTGGCCTCACATGTCTGTCGGGTCTTCTGGAGATCTTTCCTCCGTGCTCTGAGGTGGGCGACGCACTAGTCCCGTCGGGTTGAATCGCAAGTAAATCCCGACATGATCTTCATACTGACTGCCTTGTCTTGAATTACTCCGAGCCGACAACCTCCATCGGAGCAGGAGCGCGACTATGACTGAGCCGAGAATCTTCTTATGTGTCCGACTGGATTAGGGTGGTGTCGTTTCTCGGAATTGGAAGGGTTCAGATCTTCTCATAACAAATTTGATATAAAAGAATTGTGAGCTCCAATAAATTTTAATGGTGAGTGTTAAATTTCTAGAACTTTTTTGACACAGTTTCTACAGAGCCATTTATAGGAAGTTATTGTGTTAGGATGTTAGGTGGGACCCACTAGAATGTTTGGGAGGCCATCTGTTTTGTGAGATCATTATAGGACATGCGATATGAGAGGAAATCCAGTCCATATGAGAGGAAAAGCTGGGGAAAGAGTTTCCTACCATTGAAACCTTTCTGGGCTCCAACTTGATGTTCATATGTCATCCAAACCGTTTACAAGGTCATCCCCACTGGATGAAGCGAAATCACAAAAAACATAACATGATATGAAGCTTTTGTAGCTGCATTAATGTTTCAATGGTGGTCAGTGAATCTTCATTGTTTCCACTCGTGTAGCACAATCGAGTTTTGGATCCGCCCCATTTTTGGTCGCATGTCATAAAATGATCTCAAAAAATGGATGGATAGAATAGATTTATCACAAACATCAAGGTGGGCTCTAGCTAGTATTTCGATGCTAGAACTTCCTGTGAAAGGCTTTCTCAGGAAACCAGCTTAAAACACATAAGCTATGTGGAGTCTATATTTTTGTGTATAGCCCAACACTAAACATATGTTGGCAACCCATCTCCATCGTTCTTACTCTTAAGTCATGGATATGCTGATTTCCATAGGACTTGGAATCAAGAATACAATCTAATGGATGGAGTGGGTTTTACGTATACAAAATGATGGGCCCACAAGCTTGGGTGTTTTAATCGTTGCATGAAAAGGTGTTGTAGAGGATATCGGTCCATTGGATGGCTTTCTTGGGGCAGTGGTACTGATACCATCATAGGAAGATGTGGAGCTTAGTTATGTATGTATTGACCTAACCTAATGTGTTCACAAGATGCTTCACCTATGAAATCCTATAAGGCCCAAAGTTGCCTAATAAGAAACTTAGATGGGCCACAACGCAGGGAACAAATTTACAGGGAACACCCACTGTTTACCACTGTGGGGGATCCATTATGTTCTTTATATATGATTAAGGCCGTCCAGACCCTTTATTTAGTCTAAGTGAAGGGTCGTACCTAAATTCAGGTTGTTTTGAGAATCTAATGCCTCCCTATGAAATTCAAGGGTGAGATTTCACTCTCATCTAGTGTCCTGTGACTTTTTTTTATCATACTAATTTTTGAGTCATAGCCATTTATTAAGGTAAAACATATGAGAGTACAGAGTACCACATTTATTGGAACACGGTCACCCTCTGATGAATGGTACACCCTGAGTTTAGAGTCTTTTGCCAGAATTGAGTTAGTGTAACACTCATATCTTTTAAATAAAATTTAAATTTAATTTTGAGTGGGAAAGAGATTAATCGATCTCATCATTCTTCTTCTTAACTCTCATTGTTCAAAATTTTCCTTATATCTCGTAGTCTCCCAACGAACCTTCTGTCTTACAAATGGAGCATGTGAGAGCGAGAATCCTATCAAAACTCAAATAGTCAAAGAAAAAACTTGTACAAAAAAATAGAAGAAAAAGTGGCAATGAGGTTTTTACAATTCATCTATTCAGGTTAGTGTAAATTTTATTTTTTAAAATTTCTGTATGCAATAGTTAATTTGGCATTGATCCACACATTGGACAAATTGGATCAATCAAACATTCATTATGTAGGTCTAATTCATTCATGTGGAAAGCTACATTGATGTGCGTGGTTTTAGGCTGACATGCAGAAGGTGGGATTTTTCCATGATGGACATCGATCGGCGTGATCTGTACTGTTCATGGGCGTTCTAAAACTTAATTATGTAGTATTTTTAAGAATTAGACCAATTCAATACCTCAATGGATCGTACCAATCATATATCTACCAATATTCTTCCTTAATTTAAAGAAATTGAAACCGAAAGAGTAATTCTTTGTGCAGGCTACAACTTGACACAAAGAATTATACGACATAATAATGAAATGTGTGATAAAATTATCACCATTCATTAGACTCTTAAGACTATAATAAATTAAAATCTTAAATTCCAGACCGATCAGACGATTAGATGGGCTGCAACGATCTAAATAAATGGTAGATAATGAGTCATGTGTTGATTCATTATGTTGAATTTCAATTCAAACCATTGGTTCACGAGATCATCTATGTTGCATCAAGGTAACTGATTCCGATGTGTTTTTCATTCATTAAGTTAAAATATTTTGATTATTTGATATGTTGTATACTCAATCTGATATACTTGTCATGTACTCTTAGTTGATTTAGATGAATGTGTGATTTTTGTATTAATATAGTAATTATGATAAATTTTGATTAATATATTAGTATAATCAATTATCTGAGTTACTGTATTGATGCAGCGTTTATTCTAATTTACTAATTGGATATGAATTGAATGGTGTACTGATATTATTGGATAGTATGGGACTATGTTGATCTAAATATGATAATCGAAATGATACATGCAATACATGATTCACGATTAGTTAATATGATTGTGCATCTATCAATTGTATGCACAACACGTACTGAATTCCTGAAGGACCTCCCTATATGGTATACCTGTTAGAATTGTTACCAGAAGCCCACTATATTGGTGGAAGCCTACTCAAGAAGTAGATGCAGGACTTGTCTATGCGTACCAAATGGTAGAAGCCTGCCAAAGGGTATATGTAGGTTGACGGGTTTCCAACTCAATAAGTAGACGGATTCTCACTTGATGCATTCATGCATTACATAATATTATATTTTTTTCTAAAATTATATTGTGTATGATTATTTACATTCATTTATAATTTAATGTGAAGAACCATGTCAGAAATTCTCATTAGGCCTAGCCAGCTTACCCTATATTGATATAAAACCGTACATATGTGATTGAGGATGAGTCAATGGCTTAGGAACAGGAGTACGTGGTCGAGCCAGAAAAGGACTTAAGGGACACATGACCCTACTTAACAGAGGAAGAAGTTGCTACCCTAAACTATCCATGATTTTTTTATTTTAATTATATTTGATGTTTTTAGATTGTTAATTATTTCTTTCAAGTTGTTGGACGAAAAATTATTTTATTTCAGAAGACTTGAATGAAAAAATCCTTAACTATATTTATAATTGATGGTTTGAATAGGTGGTCGATTTCTTATTTATGAGATGTTGCTCAGTATGAATTGAACTTATATATAAGGTAAAACTACTAGCTACGTGAATTTTTGTAAGCATATCTAATAGTTTAAGTACACTTAGTGTACAAAATCATGACGTGGATCTTGGGTATGAAGTATACGCCAACTACCCGAAATCTGGATCGTGACAGTTGGTGTCATTAAAAAAATACAAGTTGTTTAGTAGGTGTGAATTGGTGTGGAATGGAATTAATGAAAAATAAAAAGTTTTTTTTTTTAAAAAAAACACTTTTTCTTATTGTGAGTCAGTGTTAAATGGAAACATGACTTTGTCTTTTAAAGCATGATAAATTTGTGAGTAACAAAGGTAGGCTATTAATCTGCCATAGATGTAAAACACTAATGATACCCCCAAACAATCTAATTATTGGTTGCATCCTTAAGATCATACTAATAGAATGATACAATATTTCAAATGTTGGCCATGTAATGGATGGTTAAAACAACATTGTCAAGTCACTTTTTCTGAGATCCTTACATTTATGGCCCAACTGAGTCTCAAAATTCTCTCATTTTGGGCCAAATTATATAATTCCATATGCTTCTTACAATCATTCTATCAAATGTCACATATGTACAATAATTAGGGCATTAAAACTATATTACTTAATCAAATTCAGTTTCATGTGAATATAATACATAATGCCAATACATTTTAATTACAAGTTGTCAAAGACAATTTTCGAACTCTAGTAGATTCTAATTATTGGTTGCAAAACACAACTAAGGATTCAAATTTTCTTAGATTCCATGTAATTGTGATTTGGATTATTTTAATTCACACTTCCTAAACAACACCTAGTATTATTTGATCATATCCCTTTAATCTTTGGCTTTTAAAGCAAGATTGTGACAGAAGTAGCACATCTAGCGTGGCAAAGTGATAAAGTTGTGTCTAAGATTGTATGTGGTGTATGAATTTTGAAGTGTAAGTAATTCACCATAGACCCCACACAATTGATGACTTTAATTAGTATGTCATCCTAAAACGTGATGCCGAGAGATAGCTCCCATTATGGTTAAGATTGATAAGATCATTCAAATTAGAAATGTTTGAGAGAATTGTCCATCCATTGTAACTCCCATTATTGGAATTTCAACATATGCATCGCAAGCCCACATATGTAAAAGATTTGAGTACAATCAATTCAAACAAGGAAAATAAAAATAAATAAATAAGGTTTGGATACAAGGGAACCACCATAGTTGATGAAAATTCTTCATGTTAGAATTAATTTTCAAAATGTAGCAAAAGCATAAAGTTACCTAAAATTGTATATTTTATTTGAATCCTAATAAGATTCCCGTATAGATATATCAAATTTCTATAAGGAAAATATCCATACATTTGATTTGTGTCGCCATATCCTTGTGTAATATAAGGCCACTCTGTCAACGTAGGAGTCTCTCTTTGATTTATCCTTGCATAATATAAATCCATACATTTGACTTATGTCACCATATCCGTTTGCCCGGGGTAGGGTTGGGCACACACATAAAGAGATGCCCAAGGAGGGCTCCACACATGTGGATGTGTGGTTGAGGGAGGATAAGAGAGATTGATGATTATTTCTCCATTTCTCTCTCTCTCTCTCTCTCTCTCTCTCTCTCTTTCTTTCTTTCTTTCTTTCTTTCTTTCTTTTTCTTCTCTCTCCCTCCCTCCCTCTCTCTTTAACTAAGATATCTAGAAGAGAGGCATGGAGGGTTCTCTTACAATTTATCCCTTGAGATACAATCTATTTATAAGAAGGAATCGAAATTTCAGGAGAACCACAATTTATAACGCTCTTCAACACTACAAACTTTTGTATGCCCTACAACATCAAAAGTCCATATACTTACCTATCCACTCAAATCGATTAAATTTATCCACTTTCTATTAATGTTTACTCTTAACCAAAATTCTAACATCTCCTAAGAGGTGGACTATAAGATATCAATTATCAGATGTCCATCAAAGCTCAATAAAAGCACTTTTAATGGTTAAAATCTGAAATTAAATAATAAAATCATTTTTAATGCATAGCACAACCAAAAAACTACTTGATGGATAGTTTGATCAATAAGATTTATGTGGCAAATAAGTTCTTCAAAGTAACCAGTGGATTCCACATTGGAACATGTGAGCCCTCTACCTCATTTCTTAATGTATGCACCTAACCACACCCGCATGTCAGTAACTAATATAACATCATAAGGTGAGTCAGAGCATACAACACTCGGCCACATAATCCTGACACGACATCAAGTCCAAGGACTAGTTGTACATGATTAAATTGTGTAATTTGAATATGATAAGCCTCTAAGACCAGAGACTCAATGTAATCCTTTAATGCAGGTGCTTGGAGGGGCCTAAGACGTAAGAACCCACATCCGTGAAAACTCACTCTTCTAGAGGGAAGGGCATAAGCACCAATACATTGTTAAGCACGACGGCAAAGACCTTCCATTTTAACTCCTTGCTAGTTCCCTCATACATGAGTGTTAATAGATAAGGGCTATTATTATTAAACTCGTTGGACATATATATTGGAGGATCGCTTCAAGTCTTTGAATTTTGAGGCTAATCATGCATGGTTCAAATCTACTGGTATACATACTAGCTTTGACTAACCCTAGACTTTAGGACACATGGGGAGTTCAAGTTCTTAGTGTAATGTGCTTTACCCTACTCACAAGGTCACTTGAGTGGCTCATATGTGGGAGTGGTTGGGTGTATGCATTAAGATACAATCAAGCTCTAACAAGTGATCCACTGGTTGACTAGGAACCCTTTTATGGCTCAAATCTTATTGATCAGACCATCCATCAACTTGTTTTATAATTTGGCTTGATAAATGAGTAATTTTAAATATTTCATGTGACACCATAACCCTCCAATACTTAGGAGTTAGATGTCCTCGAGTGTTACTATTAACTTTTTTGATATATTATGCAGTAACATGTGCACACACGTGTTTAAATTAAAATTAAAACTTGAATGTGAAACCAATTGTGGGCCATGAGACCTAAGATCCATTGTCTATTGAGCTCTTAAAGTCTGGTCGGACAAATACCATCGATAGAGCATACTAAATCTACTATTTACTTCAAGATTAACCGGTAGAATCACATTGACCAACCCTTAAGACCTTAAAGCAATGGAAAGAAACACATTATATGACGAAATAATGTGTTGTCAATTCGTCCGATTGAGTATAACTAAACAGGTGAGGAATTTGTGCTCTATCAATTCTCGTTGGTCCAACCTACATACTCTAATATGTAATATACCCTCAAACCACCAAACTTGGATCTTGGAGGCTATGAAAGCCTCTTTCATCCCTTCCTTTCAAATCCTCCAAAACTGAGAGAAAGTGAGAGTGAAAAAGAGATAGGAGTGAGAGGGAGAGGGGTCTCACCACTCCTGATCGTGGTAAGTCGAGTTTGTCGGGATTGGTGGTGTCTGGATTCTATCGTGGACCTAAGAGAGAAGAAAAGATAACGGGTGAGGGACTGTTAGTTCGGGTTTATTGGTTGCATACGCCCTTCCTAGGGTGTCTTTGTCGCTCTACACCTAGTTGTGTACATGCGAAATGTCCCAAGTCTTCATCGGCATGAGATATTCGAGTGTGGGTCGGAAAATTTTCAATTAGGTAGGTAAGTATTTGCAAGGAAAAACCATGGCACAAAGCGATAGGCAATCCATTATGAAAATGATAGTATAGAGACATATGAGCTTACATATGCGAGAACCCTTCTTTGAAACCCTAGCTCCTCTCTATAAAATAAGTCATTCAATCACTTAACTTACCCTAATCTCGTATTGCACCCATATATAATGTTACACTCGGATTATGAAACAAATCGCGTAATTACGCAAAATCATGCGCGTCATCGATCTAAGCATCAATCGAGCAACCCTCGATCGATTGATGACCACATGTTCGATCAATCGTACATGCTCAAAAGTGTCCAGAGAGTTAATTGGGTTTTTTTTTCTTCGAATTATTTCGATCAATCGACTCTCTAAATTCAATCAATCAAACTCGTCCAAAACTGTACAGAGACCAATCTATTTAATATGGGGTTCACTCAATCAAACCATCAGACTGGTCAATCCATCGAGCCCCCTGTTTCTGCACATATTGAAGACATCCAGACAACAACGACATATTTCAATCATCCAATGCATTAATATAATAAGCTTCATTTTGGTTAGGTGCATAGCAGGAACCCTAATATTGGAATACATTAACCCTTCAAACATTAAGTTATATTCTTTTAAAAGTACCATGTCTAATGAAGCATCTAATTTTGTGGGGCCATTGATCAAATGTTATCATCCTCTAATTTTAAAATTTTAAACCCATAAAAATTAATAATTTTCAAAATAAAGTGTGTATTTTGAGAAATATTTTTCCAAAATTCAAAATGTAATTAAAAAAACTACATACATACATACACACACACACACACACACACACACACACACACATATATATATATATATAAAGTTAGAGGGGGAGATGGTTATGAGGAAAATAAAGCAAGCTTTTATTTTTAAGTCCTAAGTTTTAATCATAGTGCTTACTCATGCAATGATGTGGGCTTGAGCACCAAAACTTTTCTCAACCATTGGTTTGGGTGTCCATGGTTGATCCAGAGGACCTGGATGGGAGCAATACCCATTATTGCATTAAATCGAGATCGGAATAGGTACAACTCAACCATTAGATTTTGCAAGGGTGCAACCATGTCTTTTAGTGTGTTAATAATTAAATGTGTTAATCATTAGACACAATTCTAGTTTGAAAAGGGGGTGGTGGCATAATTAAAATTATTGCAAACCACCAAAAGGAGCCACAAGGGATATGTTGTTGCTCAAAATGACTAAATATGCTCCATGTTCCCTTGTCAAATATCCCATCTAATCCTCTTGTTTTAAGTCTTCAAAATAATTGTTTAATATTTTATAGAATTTGAAATAGAAAACTGTATGAAAGTCAAATAATGAAATGAAAGTATCTTGAAGGTGATGGTTATACTCTACCGATGATTATTAAACTATTTTGCAATTAATGGTAATGAATGATATAATATCTAGTTTGCAGGAGGAATGAATGATACAATATCATTTTCTCATAGATAAGAGAAATGTGGGCTTCGTCTTGTAAAAATGAAAATTGTACTGGAACACACCTCTGTAACTGAAAAAATCAAGAGAATAGGAGAGATCGGAGGGAATGGTCAAATGATTCCTTTTTATAGACCTAAAATGGCTTGTTTGGTGCATTGTTGTGATCAGAACCTTAAACTTATCATAAAGGGAGAAAAACCTTATCTCCATATTCTAACCAAATTTCACTATCTTAATTTTTAAAATAAAAAGAAATGATAATTTAAAAATATATATATTTTGTGAAATATTTTTATTTTAAAATCATTAAAATAAAGTACATAAATAAAGAAGTAAGGGGTATATGTGAAAGAAAGCTTGTTTAGGGTATGGTGGCCAATTTTGTAGGTCAAAAGCCTATATTTCTTTAAATACTCATTGGATATCAAAAATAGATTTGTGGTAATCTGTTCACACCCCAAGTATAGGGTTGTAATGTAGTAATAGACTCGGTAAGACCGAGGTCAAATCCACATGGACTGAAACCTGTACGTGGTCTGAAAATAACCAAAATTAGAACTAGAGTAAAATGAAATCTAAATCGAATGAAATTAAGGGAATAATAGTGAAATATTAATCTAAAACTTAAGAAATTCAAAGGTAGGAAACTAGGGTGTCAAGGATCCACTTGTAGCAATTGGGAAGGTACCTTGCATAATTCAAGGACACAACTGGAATCGAAGTCCTATCTAATCCAGTTGGTAAGAAGAGATTTGTCAGATCTCTAAATGTCTCATGGATCTAATCATCAACAGATATGATTAGTGCAGATTTGGAAGTGATTCCGTCACCTAACCATGCCCAGGAGACTATGGCAAACAATAGCAATTTACCAATCTCACAGCCAATCATGAGAGAATTGTGAAAGTTAGGAAGGATTCCATCACCCTGCCATGCCTATAGGACGATGGTGAACAACGGGTCTTACTAATTTCACAATCCCAATAATGGAAAAACATACTTAAAGCTATTGTAGATCCATTGTAATTTAAGTCACAACAAACCATTAAAAACTAAAAATATACTTTCATAATTAAATTAAAATCTACGAGAATTCATAAAACATGAATTAAAGCAAAACAACGATCCTAATCACGCTACAAGCTTCACCTCTTAGCCCTAGCTAAGAGGTTTAGCCCGACATAGTTAGGCTAATTCTCTTAAACATCATAATAAAAACAGTAAAAACCAGAAAGAAAACTCTCTCTCTCTCTCTCTCTCTCTCTCTCTCTCTCTCTTCTACACCAGACGTAGGTTGAATTCTTAAATTGCCTCCACGGCTGCACGTTCCAAGCATCCCCTCCCCTTTCTTCCTGTCTTTTATAGACGACTAATGAGGCGGTGAAGAGGTCGGTCTGCAGCCGGAGTCGGTGGAAATCGGATGAGTGGAGTGCGTAAGGAGTAACGCACTCCTTTCACAGCCATGCGCACATTTTGCGTAAAAACCTGAAAAGTTTCTCCCGCTGGTCCTCCTAGCATCCATCAAAAGCAGTTAAAACAACGCCCCTCTGAACGGTTTTGGACGATCTTCAACATGGATGGTCTGTATTAGACATCCGATCAACGATGGTGGCCCACCTGGATCGACCGCAGCTCTGTTTGCAAAACAGAGCTTGCGTCGCATTGTGCTGTGAAATTCGGTGGGCCCATGATAAGTGACGGTTGAAAAATCCACTCCGTCTACTGAATGAATAACCGAAAACCAGTGGAAATTGGCTGGTTTTGGGTTATATTCGGTGTGGCTTACATGGTTTTCTGCTCTGTCGTCTGTCTTGCGTTTGGACTGTTGAGATCAGATCCCTGTTGTCTTTTGAAATTCCATCATCTTAGCTTCGAGCATACATACCTTGGGGTTCATGTGGACGGTCTGGATCGTCCGTAGGATCACTATAGTGGCCCACAACAGTGCCCCACACAGACAACGTGCGGACGCTGTTGCAAAAAAAACGGAACTCTATTTTGAGGAAGGAGAGCTCGGGTCAGCGCACGCTGACCCATCTCTTGATTTCGGTGTGCGGCTGGACTTTTTTTATACACGGTGTATACACACCACGGTGTGGAGTCCATCATGATGTATGTGAAAAATCTCCTCCATCCATATGGTTCTCCATATAATTTAAGGTGTTGATACTGAAGATGAGGTATATCCAGATATCAAACGGGCCCTAAATCAGGATTTTGGTGGATGATATTTCTGTTGGGCCAGTTTCAGAAGGATCCAATTACTGAAATTTGACATGTACGGTTAATTTATGGTTCTCAGGCCATATATAAAGTTTCAAGCCAATCAGATGGTGGGAACCCTGTGATCTTGCATTCTGGACGCCCTTCGGGCGCGTTTAAAGTGAGTAGCCTGATTTTCTCAAATCTATGGCGTATAATTTATTCGATCTAGTCCCCTGGGGTCCATCCCTTGCCTTGATGACTTTAGAGTATTAATTCCATGCTTTTAGTACCCTTTTACAGTCCAAGCTCCTAAATACACCTTGCATCACAAACACGATTAAAATAGCTTGTTAAGCATTATCTTGTACGCAAAATGATGTGATAATTGGGGTCTAATATGCAATATCTGACCCTCAACATAATCCTCTTGGAAATAAGTTTAAACATTGATAAGGTGAAAAAATATGCCCAATAATAATGACATTATAATATGTCTTAAGTCCATCTTTAGGTTAATTTTTTTATTTTCACTTACACTTGGTAAAATATAAGCTCTTATCAATTGTACATCTCATTAGATGAAATGTCACGCCCTGAAATTCGGTACCCAAGTTGGCCAGGCTCGAACCCGAATTCCAAGACTATGATTTGTAGTTAAACAAAATATACATCGCAACCCACATTATTTTTATGCATTTTCAAGGCAATCAGAGCAACTAAAAAGGGTCAAAATAATTATCATTAAATAACATCCACAAATCAGTCATTGAATATTTAGTTACATTGATATTCAAAAATAATTAATAATAACATACATTAAATTTTAAGAAATTTCCAAATTAAAAAAAAAAAGTCTTCAATCTTGTCTAATTGGCTCTTCATACACAGATCCTACAAAATAATCTATAAGGGTATGAGCGCGACGGCTCATAGGGTCATATCATTCCCAAAATTAAAAATTCTACTTTAACACCAATACAACTCAATAAAATAAATAGGATTAATTACGAGTATTGAATTGACATTTCACATGACAACAATAACAAGTCATCTAAAATCTTTTTTATTTCAATTCAGGGTAGAGCACCCGTGTGTGTTGATCCTTTTAGGGAATGACCCTCGGCAGAGAACCTGGTCAATAAACTTTTAGGGTAAATACCTAGGGCAGAGCACTCCTGTGTGTTGATCGTTTTAGGGAATTGCCCAGGGCAGAGCACCCGTGCTGATCCTTTCGGGTATGACACTGGGCAGAGCACCCGTACCGTGCTGATCCTTTCGGGTATGACACTGGGCAGAGCACCCGTACCGTGCTGATTCTTTCGGGAATGACCCTGGGCAGAGCACCCGTATCAAAATAACATAATGGTCATTTCAGGGCAGAGCACCCATAATATATTAAAAGCATTTAACAATAATCAAATGAATTTATTCCACATATTAGATATCAAATAAATGCATTCTACATCATGTAAAACCAAAATTAAATGTCTTAAATCAGCAATACAAAATAAATAATTAATGAGATGAAACTATATAATAATGTAATCTTTTCAATCGAGAAAATCTCGTACCTAATTTAGTGTGACATATCCCATGTATGGCTGGATTAGGCGAGAAGATCTAAGATCGATATAAATGCGGTCCATTCGGCCCAGATGACTTCTGATTTGAATCTGAAATAGTGCTTCATGTAGATCATGCGGTGGCTACTTGACAAAGGAGATGCCGCGGTCTTCAATGGTGGATTCTTGTATAAGATAGATCTCAACGTGCCCTTTATTCTATATGGCTCAGATGAGTCCCACAGGGCTGAAGAAAGGTAGATTTTGAAGCTCCAATGAACTTGGTTAGTGGGTATTGTGCTTGAAAACTTGCAGATGTCGCACATCTTTCATCAAGTGTGAAGAAGAGTCGGCATTATTTTCGGTTGAAATCTGATGTTGGAGCTAATGGTGGGTTGATGGCCAAAGATGGGTTCGAGTTTTGAGTTGTATTACATAGAAGAGGGAGAGGAGACAGAGAATTGGGAGGTGGGATCGGTTTCACTTTTTTAAAAAAATATTTAAAAAAAACACAGTAGGCCCACTCATGATGTTTATGAAAAATCCACTCCGTCCATTTATTTTTCCAGATCAAGTTAGGGCATTAGCCCAAAAATGAGGCTGATCCAAGGTTCAAGTGGGCTACACCAAAGGATATGGTGGAACCCACCGTTAAAAAAATGGGGCATTACATGAAAGGTCCGCATCACTGGAACATGACCCCAAATTGTTTAGCATAGCCCTATAAGTATCTAAAACATAGATGGTCATGCATGCGTGAAGAAACATGAATCATCTTAAACGCTCATGTTACCTAACATAAGCATCCAACTTTATGGAGCCTACCTTGTTGTATGTGTAAAATCCCATATGTGTTACCCAACATAAACATCCAACTTTATGGAGTTTACCTTGTTGTATGTGTAAAATCCCCTTCATCCATCCATTGTTATCCTTGATGTCAAGTCCTAAAGGTAAAAAACAGATATATCCACAACTCAGGTGGGCCACACCACGTGGAAAAATAGAGATGGGATGTCAACCATAACTCTTTAAGTGGGGCTACCATGGTACGTAGCTCTCATCATACCTAGGATGGAATGAAGATATAAAAGTTTGCTAGTGAAATTGAAGAATTTAATAAAGATCGAATACGAAGGGGTGTTTATGAGCTTGGAATTGAGAATAAATGAATTTAAAAGTAATTGAAACCTATAAAATGTACACTTTTTGAAATTTTAGTCCAACAATGGGAATCAAACTTCAGAGATTCATAAATAGAAGCATAAGATCAACAAGATGGACTATACAAGCAGATCACATAAGGGATTTAAAAATATAACATCTTCATTACTTCAACAAGGGACTACAATACTATACGAGAAGGCACTTCCCATTATATGCGTGCGTGCACGTACACAAGCATGTGTATATAGTATGTGCGTATAGGGGTGTACATCGAGTCGAACTGAGTCGAGTTGGCCTTAGCTCGGCTCAGCTCGATCACCAGGCAAACCCAGCTCGAACTCTGCTCAGCTCGGTGACCGAGCCAGCATCTCTAGCTCGACTCGGCTCGGTCAGCAATCAGACCAATTCGAGCTTTCGAGCTTTCGATTTGAGTGCTTACTGGCGGGCATGGTAGGCAGCGGGCGGATTATCGAGTGGTTGTTGTTGATCGGACAACTTGCTGCTAATCGGGCAATGGCGGCAGACGAGTAAAGAGAGGCGAAAGGCCTCTGCTGTTCAGGCGGCGAGATGAGGCAGAGAGAGAGGCGCAGTTGGGTTGCTGGTCGGGCGGGACGAGCAGAGGGAGTTGTTGCGGGGCGAGTTGGTCGGATGAGAGCAGAGAGAGAGAGAGGGAGGCAAGGAGCTGAGCTGGTTACTGGTCGGGTGAGAGTGTAGAGAGAGGGAGGCAGGTAGGGAGTTGGTCGTTGGTTGGACGAGAGTAGAGAGAGAGGGAGGCAGGGAGCTGGTCGTTAATCGGACGAGAGCAGAGAGAGAGGGAGGCAGGGAGCTGGTCGCGGTTGGGCAAGTTTTAATTTTCAAACAAATTAGAGAAATAGATTTTTTATTATTATTATTATTTTATTTTATTTTGGGTGGGGTGGATGGGAACCTTCTTAACTGAGTCGAGCCGATTCAAGCTACATATCGATCCGAGTCGAGTCAAGTTGGGGCCAGCTCGAACTCATTTTCGAGCTCTAAAAAACGGCTTGGCTCGATTCAAACACAACATCAAACCGAGCCGATTCGAGCTTTTTTGAGCCAAGTCGAGCGAGCTAACCAAGCTACAATGATGTTTATTTGTCATTTGACTCGTTCATTGAGTGACTCCTACTTGGATGAAGTAAAAATGTAAATATTAACTTGGTCAAAAAATTTTGTGGCTTGCACGATATTTTTTGTGGTAGGCATTTAATACCTTTTTGTGGTGGGCATTTAATCCCAACTATTTATTGTTGTGTGGTCCACTTAAGCTTTAAATTTGTCTCATATTCAGGCTTGTGTTCTAAAATGAGCCAGTGAAATGGATAGATGAAGTGGATATAACACATATCACAATGGGCTCCACAAGACTTAGGATTTCAGGAATACTCGTAGCTGAGATTTATAGGCAACCCACATCCCTTTTTATTTCTCCAATGCTCTTTGATGATTCTACAAGTCACAATGCACTTAGTTGCATTGTGCTAATCAATTGAACTGACATATCAATTGTTCATAACATATTTCATGGATACCATTCGAAACTTACATTAATCAAATGATCCAACCATCCATAATTTGGCCCCTTTTTTTAGCCATCCTCTTCCTAACCCATAGATGAGATGGTTAGGACTGACTAACAAAAGTGATGCTTTAAAATCATCAACAATCCATAACAGCCTATAAATACATGAATTGAATTGTTTATTAGGATTATTTTCATGTAATTAAAACATTATATGAGTTTGGACAATAGATAACACATTTTAAATGGATAATATTTATTATCTTGATTATATAAAATTTTGCTTCAACTATAAAATTAGTGTAGTCACTTTTACATACTACTTTAAGATTACCTCTTTTTTAGCCAGCGTATATCTTTAATAAATTTATTATAATACTTTTTTCAGACATTACATATATACACCATTTTAACTAATTAAAATTTTTACCTTTTAGTTTAGAGTAATAAAGATTCCGTTTTGAGCTGTCTAAAAAAAAATCAAGTTACATCTTATTTCCCACCTTGATGTATGTGTTGTCTCTAAGCTGTCCACTAGCTCCAAAATGAAATAAATCGGACTCTCAAATGGAGTGCACCATAGTTGTTCATTGAACGCCCACCATGAGAAACTTCCTAAGGTCCACTGTATGTTTATTTGCTATCTGATCCGTTGATAAGGTCACACATACCTAGATGAAGGGAAAACACAAATACCAGCTGAGCCCCACAATAAGTTTTTAGTGGACAATCACCACTGTTTCCTTTGGTGTGGTTGACTTAAGATTTGAATCTGCTTCATTTTTGGGATGTTACCATAAAATGATCTAAGAAAACTTATAAACGGCGTGGATATACATCATATACAATAATGTGGGCCCCATGGTCAGAGAGACATCCACTACTGGGTTTCCTATGTAACTCCAAATCTGCTCCCGTGAACAAGAGAAATTTACGACTATGGACCCCACCTTTTATCCATTAGATATTCTTGAAGCAATACAAACTTAACTTCCGAACTTAGACCTCCTCGTACGGACAACGGAAATGATGACGAAACTACCCCTCCTTTTTAAGTAAGCGGGCTTATGGCTATGGATTTGGCGGCCTCTATCACTACGGATTATAACCATAGCCATAAGTACCGCTAATCCGTAGCCATAGGTACCACGGTCTAGGGACCCGATAAACTGGGGCAGCTAGTTGGGACCTGGTCGACCGGGTTAGTTGTCTTGCCCACTTGTTTTTTAGATATGTCTCATTTTTTGTCTTATATCATAATGAGAGTAGTCAATTCATTTTTTTAGATTTGTCTCATTTTTTGTCTTATATCATAACAAGAGTAGTCAAAATGAATTGACGTGAGACCCACATAGCTTTCAATAGTAAGGAGTTCCTGCCCTAAGTTGTTGTGGGCAATCTGCATCCCTTTGGATTATAGGGAATTTATATAACCCTAGATTACAGGCAAGTTGCATAACTTTTAGACAATTTAGTTTGCATATGGCTCAACTGAGCTTCAAAACTCCCTATTTGAATAACTTAGAGTCAAATAGCCTCTAAAAGAGGTTTTTGGCAAGTTGTGTTCAAGCCCCACCATTTGGTGTGATCTACCTTAGCACTAAAGCTTCTTCATTTATTTTATCATCAAAACCTTCCTAGAAATTCAGCGAGGGAACCTAGGAATTGAGCGAGGGGACCTAAGAATCGAGCGAGGGAACCTTGAAATTCAGCGAGACAACTTAGAACTTGCACGAGGCAACGTAGAAATTGAGCTTGTGTTTGGGATTACAATAGAATATTTGTCACCTTCTCAAACCACTATTTTAGTGTATACCTAGAGCTTGGGTTTAGGATTATAGCAGAATATTCGTCACTTGCAAAGATGAATTGAAAAACATATCAAACATAAAATTCACAAGATAATTATAGTGTACAAAGTCAGAAATAATTAAAAACAGCGTAGCATTTCATGAATTTGAACTAGCTTCATATAAAATCGAGATAAAATTTGAGCGAGAAAATACCAGAAATTGAGTGAGACAAACTATAAAAATAAGCGAGGCAAACTAGATATTCAGCAGGGCAAACTAGATAATCAACAGGGCAAACTAGAAATTGAGCGGCGAAAACTAGAAATTGAGCGGGGCAAACATGAAATTGAGCGGGACAAACATGAAATTTAAAGGGGTAAACTGGAAATTCAGGGGGGGAAACTACAAAATCAGCGGGGCAAACTGAAAATTGAGCAGGACAAACATGAAATTGAGCGGGGCAAACTAGAAATTGAGCAGGGAAAACTAAAAATTGAGCAAGACAAACATGAAATTGAGCGGGGCAAACTAGAAATTGAGCGGGGCAAACAAAAAATTGAGCGGGACAAACATGAAATTGAGCGGGGCAAACTAGAAATTGAGCGAGGCAAACATGAAATTGAGCGGGCCAAACATGAAATTCAACAGGGTAAATTGGAATTTGAGAGGGGGAAACTAGAAAATCAGTGGAGCAAATTAAAAATTGAGTGGGGCAAACATGAAATTGAGCAGGGCAAACTGGAAATTGAACGGGGCAAACTTGAAATTCACCGGGGCAAACTAGAAATTGAGCAAGGCAAACTGAAATTTGAGCGGGGCAAACTAGAAAATGAGTGGGGCAAACATGAAATTCAACAGGGTAAACTGGAAATTGAAGGGGAGGGGGGGGGGGAACTAGAAAATCAGTAGGGCAAACTGAAAATTGAGTGGGGTAAACATGAAATTGAGTGGGGCAAATGTTGAGGGTTGAATATTGCATATTAGACCCCAATTTCTACCTGGATTTACGAACATAACACTGGTTAACGGTTTATTTTAATCGTGTTTGTGATGCAAGGTGAATCTAGGAGTGTGGACTGGAAAGGATGCTAAAAGCATGGATTTAATGCTCAAGCATCACCAAGGCATTGGACAGGACTCCATGGGACCAAGATCAAGGATTTACACACCGAAGATCAGAAAATTCTAGCCACTCACCTTAAACTGGCCTAAAAGACGTCCAAAATGCAAGATCACAGGGTTCCCACCATCTGATCAGCTCAAAACTTTATACAGGGCCTGAGGACTCTAAATTAACTGTACACATCGAATTTCAGCTAGTGGATCCCTCTGGAAGTGGCCCAATGGACAGATCAGCTCATAAACCATTGATTTTGGGCCCATTTGATTTCTGAATATGCTTCAAACTTAGGTTCGACCCATTAAATGAGGTGATAAAATGTATGGATGGAGTGGATCTCTAAGAAACATCACCGTAGACTCCACCTGAGTCAGGGTGTGCATGGTGCATAAGTGCACTAGATGTGCACGGTAATTTCATCTCCTTCCAAAATGGTTTGGTTCCATGACTGAGTCAAAAACGGCAACTGCCGTTTTGTTTCTTGCACAAATAGTGGCGCGGAGGCCAATTGCGGAAGCCGGTGGGCCACCATCATGGCCCACATGATCAATCCACACCGTCCATCAGATAGACCGAACTGATTTAATCAAACCATGTTGACCATGGGTGACCATGTACAGGCACGTGCCCGCTGCAGAGGTCACAAGCAAGCTGCCCTACACCATCCAGAATGATTACAGCATGATTACTTCAACGGGCCGCGTCCACACAAAACCAAAACCGTCTATCTTCGGTCGAAATTTTGAGGCAAAGACAATGGATGGAGTGGATTTCCTGGATAGCTCCGATTATGGGCCCCACTGACGCCGAAAGGATCCGTTTTCGGATTCCTTGTGCATTACGCACGTTCGGAGAGACCCGGACAATCCGGGTTGTTATATGACCATGGCAGGGATCAGTCCGTCCATCTGGACCGTCCAAAATATTCCTAAGGTGAGATCGACCAGAGCCAAGATGACTAAACGTCTTAGATCTTGCATGTGAAGCATCCATTGGCTGCAAATTTGATTCCAACGCAAGACAGTTTTGTTGCGAAAGAAGAAGCTGCTGCGTAAGCTATACGCACGCAATTGGAAGCTTTCCGCTAACCCAGCCATCGCCTCTTCTGCGTGAGAGCTCTCCACCGTCTTCCCTGCCTATAAGAAAGAGAGAGAGAACGTGGGATCGGATCTGAGTTGGAACATGAGAGAGAGAAAGATAGTAGAGTGTTTTTTTCTTTTCTTTTTCTTTTTATTTTGTTTTTGTTTAAGGGATCCAGCCCATTCATGTTGGGCTGAACCTCTTAGCTAGGGCTAAGAGGTGAAGCTTGTGACATGGTGGGATTAATCCTACGGCTTGGATACATGTGATGAACTATATTTGATTCTAGTTAGATGAAAGAATGTTTTAATTTTTAATGGTTTATTGTGACTTACATTACAGTAGATCTGCGATGGCTTAAGTATTTTCTTTTCCTTTCTTGTGATTATGAAGCCAGAATGCCCTGTTCTTCACCATCGCCCCTTGGACATGGTGGAATGACGGAACTCTTCCTGACATTCATACATTACTCAGATTGGCTGTGAATTGGTTTAATTCTGTTGTTTGCTTTGTCTCATGGGTATGGTTTTATGATGGAATCCATTCTAATTTACACCCATCTGATCTCTTGAAAACTAGATTAAATAAAGTTCAAAATTGATTTTCAGGTTATATCTTTCAACTGGATGAAGATGGGACTCGAAGTCCAGTTGAGTTCATGAATCGACCGTAGATCTCCCTGATCTTTACAAGTAGATCCTTTGAATCCCTAGTTTCCTACCTCTGAATTCCTTAAGTTTTATATTAGCATTTCACCATTATTCCTCAAAATCATTCGATTTAGATTTTATCTTAGTCTAGTTCTACTTCTGGTTACTTTCAGATTACGTATAGGTTTCAGTCCCTGTGGATTCGACCTCGGTCTCACTAAGTTTATTACTACATCACAACCTTATACTTGGGGAGTGAACAACAAACTTGAAATTGAGTGGGGCAAACTAGAAATTGAGAGGGGCAAACATGAAATTGAGCGGGGTAAACTAGAATTTGAGCGGGGGAAACTAGAAAATCAGTTGGGCAAACTGAAAATTGAGCAGGGCAAACATGAAATTGAGTGGGGCAAATTGGAAATTGAGCAGGGCAAACTAAAAATTGAGTGGGGCAAGCTAGAAATTGAGCGGGGCAAACATGAAATTGAGCAGGGCAAACATGAAATGCAGCGGGGTAAACATGAAATTCAGTGGGGGAAACTAGAAAATCAGGGGGGCAAACTGAAAATTGAGCAGGGTAAACTGGAAATTGAGCGGGGCAAACATGAAATTCAGCGGGGTAAACTGGAAATTGAATGGAGCAAACTTAAAATTCAGCTGGGCAAACTAGAAAAGAGTTGGATGTTTTGTCATTTTGTAGTTCTTGAAACATGACAGCTAAAAATGACATGCTTTGAGCCATATCAAATTGATCTTAGCGAGGTTCTTGCCTTTCTCAACAATTGAGCCTTGATGAATCATAACAATCATATTAGCATTCCTCCCTGTGCTCAGGTGATGGGCGACAATGGCGATGGTTCGGTTGATCATGATCCTATCTAGTGCCTCCTGCACGACCTGTTCGAACTCTGCATCGAGCACACTCGTGGCTTCGTCCAAAAGAAGTATTCTTGGGTCTTTTAGAATTGTTGTGGCTATGACAATTCTCTGCTTCTGTCCCCCGGACAGCTGAGTTCCATGTTCTCCAACCATTGTGTCAAGACCCTGAATATACAGTATTTCAATAACAGAATAGGTAAGTAACCATTCTCTCCCATTAAATCAACTACAACTTGTATATAAGAAACCACGACCAAGGTACAAATTTTGTCATTAGCTTCTATGCAAAGCTGTGGCTATTGCGCAACTTACTTTAATGAACCGAGGTACCCTAAACTTTTTTTTTTTTTTTGTACATTGGTGTAGCTCCAATAGTTCTGAAGGTGTTTGGATGTACTATTAGATTAAATTGCATGACGAATGAATGATGAATGATGGAAAATATCATTAAAATTTTCCATTTCCTCTTGATGAAGGGTGCGTTACATTACACCAAATATCATGATATTTCATGACATTTGGTGTAACCAAATGCGGCCAAAATTAACTCTCATTATTTGGTTCATTCGTGTCTAAATGCAGGGTAAGTTATGGTTAAATGGAGATGAACATTCACAATATTCTTTCAATTAGAAACTTTAGCTGTTTCACTATATTATCGCAATTTTATTTTCACCAGTCCAACTTAAAATGAAGCCAACTGCAATTTGGGACTGGCTTCACCTCTTATTTGAAGTTTGACTAACCCAAGTTTGGGAATCTCACTTTGTCACAACTTGATTATCAAAATCCAATTCAATTCTACATCCAAACATAGACTTTAAGAAATGGTTTCAATCACAAGAAGAGCTAAAATACTATTAACCTGAGGCATTTTGTCTATAAACTTTGCAGCATTGGGAATCTCAGCTGCAGCTCTGATCTCTTCAATGGTTGCATCATCCTTACTATAGGCAATGTTATCTCTAATGCTAGAAGTAAACAGCACCGGTTCCTGGCTAACAAGCCCAATTTTCCCTCTTATCCATCTGAGCAGTCACTATAGGCTCCATGTTTGATCACGTTTGAATTGGACAACTGAACATGATTGTTTAGAGTAACCAAAATTTGATTAAGGACTTAACTTTTTTCTTTAAAAAGAAGAAGTCAAAAAAGTGGAGTTCGAAACTGACATGGAGCCTGTCAAGACTGAAAACATTATGTTCATCACGTGGCCATCCCTATATCCTTTTTGCAATATCATCTTCCAACCAAACCACACGGCCAAACCATCACTGCAAAATACAATAAATAGAGCCAAACCAACACCTAAACCAAAAGCCAACCCCTCTTGAATGCCAGAACTATAAGCCATCTTTAGCAACTCGTTGTATTTATATATAGCTTGCTTCACCCCAGTGAATGATGCGACTCGAGGAACCATGTCGATCATGCTTTCGCAACACAAAAGACAATGACTTCAGCCAAAGTTCGGATGCACAATTGAATTGAATTGCGATATTTCAATAGAAGAAAGTGGAAATGAAGTTGGGGCTTGCCCCACCTCACTAATTATGACAGACTAGCCCTGAAATTGCAATTAAGATCAATTCAAATGCATGGAACTGAAAGTTGAGGTTTGTTCATCATTACAGATAAAAATGGTGCTAACTCCACTTTGGTCATCTCTTCTATGTTGAATTAGATTATCGTAATTTAGTTAAATTGAGAATCCAAACTCACCATAAGATGCTTTTGTTTAGGAATTTTAGAGACTTGTCTGTCATGCTGTGAAAATTACTTACCGTTCTAATTGATCCGATTGTCTGTTTTACAACTACTACCTCTGAGTACGTCATTTGCCCACGGGAAGCCATCTTTGTTATAATGGTAGAAAAAAGTGCACCACAAATCACAAGAAGAGGAATAGCTGATAGCATAACAAAGGTAAGAAGCCATCCTTGGGCAAATGCTATCACAAAGCCTCCTATGAATGTTGATATAAGCTGTAGGAACTTACCAACCTGTAAAAACAAAATGAAAAAAGGATGGTGCTTAGTGATCAATCTCTTGATAAAATTGAAAATGAAGATCAACATATGAACTTAGACCTGCTCGTATGGACAACGAATTTGAGGACAAAAATGCCCTTGTTTTTTAAGTAAGTCAGTCTATGGCTACCGATTTGTGGCCCCCAATGGCTACGGATTATAACCGTAGCCATACGTATCGTAGCTGATCTAGCAACCGACCCCAACAATGGGACAAGACATTGAATCAAGGTCGACCAGGTCAGTGGGACAGCCGATTCAATGTCCTATCCCACACCTATGTGGCGGCCTCCCTATAGCTACGGATTATAACCGTAGCCATAAGTACCTTGCTATCTAAAAAAACAAATATATATATATATATATATATATATATATATTGGGTTAGCTTGTTAGTACACACCCATGTCAGTGCACACACTCCATGTTAGCCACCCCCGCTAGGGATCGATGCTAAGACCTCACGTGTTGAAACGACGTATCTCTACTTTGTCTGCAAGTTGAGCTATGGATTTGGGTGTAACAAAAAAAAATAGTCACATCAAAGGAAATCTATTTTCTTTTTCTGCTGTTTGGCACTGAATCCATGGTTTCCAAACATGGCTTAATGGAAAGAAGGTAAAAATAATAATAAATAAAATAAAAAGATGCAGTTCTTTAAGATGAGATAGTGTTGTTGGCTTTACAAAATAGCCGAATAACCTTCATTTTCATGGCTCGCCAGATTTAAGGCACTAACTTTCATTTGAAGATGACTTTTATTGCCTGATTTTCTACAAAAAAGAATTCAACTCGTGAGAACCTCTTGTATTTGAGAAAATGGCTGATGTGTTACCATTTGGATTAGTATCAAAACAAGAATGTATGGTTATCTTGCCAACATTCTAAATCCTTTTTCCTACCAGCTCAACTGTGTCTATCAGAAAGACTTGGCTATATGATGAAAACCTATCTTAGTGAATAGTGATTATTACTTCAACTTTAGAATGCCTTTTAGAATTGAGCGAGGCAACGTAGGACTTGAGCAAGACAACGTAGAAATTGAGCGAGGGAACCTTGAATTGAGCGACACAAAATACAAATTGAGCGAGGCAACCTAGGAATTAAGCGAGGCAAACTACAAATTGAGCGAGGCAACGTAGAAATTCAGCGGGGCAAACTGGAAAATGAGCAAGGCAACGTAGGAATTGAGCGAGGCAAACTACAAATTAAGCGATGGAACTTAGAAATTCAGCGAGGGAACCTAAAAATTTAGTGAGGCAACCTAGGAATTGAGCGAGGCAAACTACAAATTCAGCAATGCAACCTAGAAATTCAGAGAGGCAACCTAGGAATTGAGCGAGGCAACATAGGAATTAAGCACGACAAACTACAAATTGAGTGAGGCAACTTAGCAATAGAGCGAGTCAAACTGCAAATTAAGCGAGGGAACCTAGAAATTCAGTGAGGCAAACATGAATTTCAGCGGGGCAAACTAGAAAATCAGCGGGGCAAACATGAAATTGAGCGGGGCAAGAATGAAATTCAGCAGGGAAAACATGAAATTCAGCAAGGCAAACATGAATTTCAGCGGGGCAAACTAGGAATTGAGCGGGGCAAACATGGAATTGAGCGGGGTAAACATGAAATTCAACGGGGCAAACTAGGGATGGAGCAGGGAAAACATGAAATTGAGCGGGGCAGGAATGAAATTCACTGGGGGAAACATGAAATTCAGCAGGGCAAACATGAAATTGAGCGGGGTAAACTATGAATTGAGCGGGGCAAACTAGGAATTGAGCAAGGCAAATATGAAATTGAGCGAGGCAAGAATGAAATTCAGCGAGCCAAATATAAAATTGAGCGGGGCAAACTAGAAAATCAGCAGGGCAAACATGAAATTGAGCGGGGCAAACATGAAATTGGGCGGGGTAAACTAGGAATTGAGCAGGGCAAACATGAAAATGAGAGGGGCAAGAATGAAATTGAGCAGGGCAAACATGAAATTGAGCGGGGCAAACATGAAATTCAGTGGGGCAAGCATGAAATTCAGTGAGGCAAACATGAAATTGAGCGGGGTAAACTAGAAAATCAGCGGGGCAAACATGAAATAAGCAAACTAGTAAGTGATTATATGTAAAGCTAACCTACACGGGACTATATATATAACCTTCAAACTTGACAAGCTTGATGTGTAGTGTGTGTGGTGTGTACATGAGCTTTATTACACAAGTGTGTGGACTTAGCAAGGCTCATGTTCAGTGTGAGTACAAATATTAAGTTAGCATGCGCATTTCAGTAAATTAAGGTTTAACCGTTGATTCAAGTTTTGATTTTTGTTTATTAAGATATACTCATTATGCATGCATAAGGTGAAATGAACAATTATGAATGGCTATGATTGAAGCTAAGGCATCTCTTGATAGAGATGATTGGACCACTTAGAAGTGTGCATGCCAGTTACACCTATCATGAGATTTTCATGTTTTACACTAATGTTTTCAGTATTTATGTCATTGGAAATACTAACATTGTGATCACGCCTAGTTTCACTTTGATAAATGAGGTGATGATTGCCGTGATCTAGTGTCGATAGTTCCAATAGACTAAATAATTCAGGATACTTTATAGGATCCATTAAAATATCTAGTAGAATCTCGATCGTTAATGAATTACCATATAATACATTACATATTGAAGAATATCATGATTATCCCAAGTTAGAGAATGTAGGAATCATTGGCCATGTATGGCATGTTTTCATCTGGCAATGCAATGATTGGTTTAAATTAATCACATTGGGTATATACTGTTTTATAGGCATGAAGTACTATAGACAACTCAAGATAGAATTGTATTGAAGAATGACTTCTCTCATTGTACGTGAGAGATTGAGAAGACATAGGTAAGCGAAAGAGTTCTACAATGGGTGGACTCTCTCCCATAGCCACTCCCCTATATAAAATGCATTTGGTCCCTAACACAGATCTCATGTTTACCCCGCTAAATTTCTAGTTTGCCCCACTGAATTTCATGTTTGCCCCGCTCAATTTCTAGTTTGCCCTGCTCAATTTCATATTTGTTCTGCTCAATTTCATGTTTGCCCCGCTCAATTTCATGTTTGCCCCGCTCAATTTCATGTTTACCCCACTCAATTTCTAGTTTACCTCGCTCAATTTCATGTTTGTAAGGCCCGTGTCCTAGTCCGTACCATTTCATTGACTTTCGCAGTCCTTTCGATTGAATTTCGGCAATCCTTGACCTGTATCCGACGTTTGCGCGTGAACCTAAGCCGGGTCCCACACACCGACGTCGGCTCGTTCCGAAACTTATATCATAGCAACCGCGCTGTCGCCGCGGTTCCAACGCCACGACTCGCGCACCAAATTGATACCTAGGCTAGAAGATGTAGGCCTGGTTCGTTCTGAAGAAACACTGCGCGTTGTGAATTTTGAGGGAATCTCTACGATATGTCCCATTAGTCAATCAATCACTCAAGTCAAGTCACACCTTACCCTAAGTACAACCAACCCATCCCTCCTTTTTTCTTAAGTCAACTCTCTCTCCCCTACCATCCCTCTTTTACCCCATTTTCAATCACAACCACTACTCTTTCTCTCTCTCTCATTCCATCTCTTCACTTCCCAATCAACACACCATCCCACGTCCAAGCTCTCTCCCTCCCAAATAACAAGTGTGGCCCACTTTCCCTACCCTCTTATCTCACGTCTCAACCATTCATTCATCATCTACCACCATCAAACTTGAAGGCAAGGAGCTAAGGAAGTTAGGGGAGCAAGGAGGCCTAGAGGTGGGTGATCTTTGAATTTCTACCGTTGATTTCATAATTAGGGGACCCACTTGTATGAGGGACCCATAATGACGAGGTCCCTCCATCTACTCCGCTTATTTCTCTCTCCTCTTTCTCTTTCTCTCTCTTTTATGATGGGTGTGGCCCACTAGATCCACACCGATCGTGGACCCACCATAATGAATGTATTTTAGTGATGTCGTCCACCTGTTTCATCCAGGCCATCTAGTGGACCTAGATGATGGAAAAACACAAATATCATGTTGATTTGAATAGGTGGGCCACGTGCATGTGGGACCCACCATGATGCAGTATTTATCCATGTCGTCTAGCGTCCCTGGACGCTGGACAGGTGTGGCTGAAATGGAGTGCGTGTACTGACATGGGTGTGCACTAACAACTAACAAAAAAAAGTTTGTTTGGGGTGGGTTGCTCATGCAGGCCCCACCTTGATGTAAGTATCTAATCCACGCCGTCCATTTCATTGCTCAGCCTATTTTAGGCGTTGAGCCAGGAAATGGAGTCAATCCGATAATCAAGCGGGCCATACCATAAGAAATAGTTGGGTTAACCGTTAAAACCCGCCTTGATGCTTTTATCCGCCAAAACACGCTGCATATCGGGCTCGATGGGTCTGTCCTAAGCCATGGAATCCAATGGCTGGGTCGGATTTGTCCGAGGCGGGCCCCACCTACCAAAAAATGCAGAAAAATAAAGGAGGAAGCAGCAGCTGCTGCTGCTGCAGAACGCACGCAGGCAACGCCTGCACCTGACGGGCAGATGGCCTGGCAGGGACCTACGGTCCCAGCCGTGGGCCCCACCATGATGTGTGTCGACCATCAACACCATGCATTTGATGGGTCCCCTCGGACCAGGAGGCCACCCCAAAAATCAGCCTCATCAGAAGCTCAGGTGGCCCACACCACTGGAAACAGTTAGAGTGAACGTCTGCCCTAGAAACCCTTTTTGGGTTTGCAGAAGTTTTGGATCAAATATGAAATTTGTTCTTCCTATTCACCCTGGTCCACGTGACCTTATGAATAGTTTAGATGGCAGATAAATATCACGGTGGGCCCCATGTATGAGTGGCATTATCAACAGTTTGGATGGCAACAAACATCACCGTGGGCCCTGGTCCACGTGACCTTATGCACAGGTTGGATGCAAATAAACATTATAGTGGGCCCTAGTCCACGTAACCTTATGAACAGATTGGATACAAATAAACATTACAGTGGGCCCAGGTTGGGTGGTAAATAAACATTACTGTGGGCCCCAGGTCTGAGTGACCTTATCAATGGGTTGGATGGAAAATAAACATTATGGTAGGCCCCACATAAGACCCACTAATGTATGTATTGTAATCCACACCCTCCCTTAGTGTGGGCCCCACCATGATGCATGTGTTTTATCCAAACCGTCCAATCATTTTGGAAATTATTTTAAGGCCATGCAATGAGGCCCATCTTAGCGTATTTGTGAGCCGTTCATTGAGGCCTACTTTGATTTGTATAAGGCCCATTGTTGAGGCCCACCTTAAATTGTATGAGGCCCATTGTGATGTGTGCAAGGCCCATGGGTTATGGCCCATTGCAATGTACATATGGCCTGTATATGAGGCCCATATGATTAAGCCCATCTTAATGTAGTTATGGCCCATCCACTGATATATATGTTCACTCCCCAAGTATAGGGTTGTGATGTAGTAATAAACTCGGTAAGACCGAGGTCGAATCCACAGGGACTGATACCTGTACGTTATCTGAAACCAAGTAGAACTAGAACTAGACTAAGATGTGATCTAACCAAAGAGATTTTTAAGAAACAATTGTGGAATAATTATCTAAAACTTTAAGGAATTCAGAGGAAGGACACTAGGGATTCAGAGGATCCACTTGTAGAGATCAGGGAGATCTTATGCCTGCATCAAAGATTATGGAATTCAAACTGAACTTACTTGATTTGGTTTTCAAGAGATGAAAGGTATATGAATTAGGATGGATTCCATCATCTAACCATGCCCAGGAGACAAAGCAAACAACAGGATTAAACTAATTACCAACCAATCAACAATGTATGAGGATCAGGAAGGGTACTATCATCCTACCATGCCCATGGAACAATGATGAACAACAGGGCTTCCTGACTTCATAAACATAAAAAGGGGAAAGAAATATTCAAAGCCATTGCAAACCCATTGTAATTTCAGTCACAACAGACCATTAAAGACTAAGAAAAATATTCCTTGAATAATCAACTAGAATCAAGTTCAGTTCAGAAATTCAAATTAAACGCATGAGATAGTGTCTCCCATCTCGCTACAGGCTTCACCTCTTAGCCCCAGCTAAGAGGATTAGCCACACATGATATGGGCTAAATTCCAATTAAAAGAAAGAAGAAGAAGAAGAAGAGGAAGAAGGAGAACCAAGACCCCACCCTTGCTCGTTCACTCTACATGTGCAGCAGCAGCCAAACCACACGCTGATCTCCTTGACGTGCAGCAACCCAGCCGATCCGTTTTCCTTCCCACGGCTTCCACCTCTCGTTTCTTCCCTCTTTTCTCACGTCTCAGCTCCTTTCTTCCTTCCCCCCACTCCTCCGTTCTTTCCTTTCACGTCTTTTATAAGCTGGAACAAGCGGTCGTCCGTTGTGCGAAACAAAAGATTGGAGTCAGTGGCTCCTTACGCACGCAACAAAAAAAAAACGCAAACTATCTTGCGTTTGGAAAGCTATTCGGAATGGCTGATCATCGGAAGTCGTTCTGTCTTCATAGATGGGATCGTGACTCACTTCTCTCTCTCCTAGACGGTCCGGATTAGCCGGCCGATCATGATCAAGAAAGTCGTATGGCCCACGGCGGTCGGTCATCTGTTACGCACGTAGGTGCGTATGGAGTTACGCTGAGATGTCGGATGGCCCCTGATCATCTCTAGAGAAGAGATCCACTCCGTCCAATGTATTCTGCTCGAAAAACCAGCCGAAAATCATTGTTTTTGGATCCAAATCGGTGTGGTCCATGGAAGAAATCAGCTGCAATAGTTGTAGGGCAGTCCATTTGTGACCATTGAAACCAACACGTGTGCGTGCATGAGTGCATAAAGTCAACATGGGTTTGGCTAAATCGAGTCCCTCTGCATGATGGACGGCTCGGATTGAGCATTTGGACCATGATGATGGCCCACTGAGATCATCCGCAGTCTCTGTTTCATGAAAGAAACAGAGTTCGAGTTCTGTACGTCCCTGTGTTGCATGCACTCTTAGTGCAAAAAGTGTACTATGTACACTGTATGATTATTATGAGAAATCCACACCAACCATCTTGTTCCTCATTTCATTTGAGCCGTGGGGGCCGAAGTTAAAGCGTATCTGGACAGCAGGTGGGCCCCAAATCAGGATTTTATGGACTAATCTGTTAGTTCAGCCACTTTCACGAGGATCCAATGGCTGAAATTTGACGTGTACGGTTAGTTTTTGGTCCTCGAGCCATGTATAAAGTTTCGAGCCAAACAGATGATGGAAACTAAGTGATCTTGCATTTTGGCTGACTTTCAAGCTGCTTGAGCTTCAGTTTCTCAATTTTCGCGGATCCCTGGCGTGTAATTCCGTCGATCTTGGTCCCCTGGAGTCCGTCCCTTGCCTTGGTGCATTCTGAACGTTAAATCCGTACTTTTAGCATCCCGATCCAGTCTCAGCTCGCAATTTCACCTTGCAACACAAACATGATTAAAATGGGTTATTCAATGGTACCATGTTCATAAATCCAGGCAATAAATGGGTCTGATATGTAATATTTGACCCTCAACAATATATATATAAGGCCCATGTTATGAGGCCATTTGATGTATTAGAGGCCCATGGGTCGAGGCCCAATAGGACATACATAAGGCCCATTGTAGTATGATTCCACCATGGTATATATGTTGACCCTTATAGCAGGCTATGCTTTGGGAGCAATGATGGTTTAATGTCCACATTGCAAGGATGATATTAGTTAAATGTCCGCATTGTCACTCTCCCTAGGGCCCTTTGATAAGGCCATACCTGTAATGTGTAGGCCGTCTAGGCCCATCTTCGTTTTGATCAGAGCCCATCACCACATAACATGCTTAGTATAGATCCATGATTCATGATCATACGCATCATATGTATGCCTGATGTGAGGATTGACTGATCAATGCACATGCCTTCAGGTAGATTGTTTATGGACTCCCTGATAGGCAGAGTTGCCCTACATGAGCGCGCGGTACGCGCAGGATTGTTGCATGTCTAATAGTATGATTCATGCACTTGCATTTGTATGATTGTAATTATTGTATGCCCTAGCGACATCAGGGCCATAGCCTCCATAGACACATCGTGGGTGGCTGGATTGAATACTGAAAATATTGTTACTAAGCATCGGGGTGTCATAGATGTCCCTGGGTGAAAATTTCTAAACCCGATGGTACCAGAGGATGACTCCAACGTCGAGACCGAGTGGATATATGAGCGCACGAGGGCCGAATACCAGGAGGCCGCGTTTCCCGCTGTGTCGTGGTCGGTTGGAAAGGGGTGTGGCCTTACTCGCCCGAGGGTAGGAGGCAATACTAGGCTGAGTTTGAGCAGCTCGTGAATGGGTCCGCTATCGACATGTCGGATAGGTATTGGCAGATTATTGGTCAGGCAGATAGTGAGGTTTCTTACACTCACTTGGACCGTGCGGATAGGAGAGGGGTAGTGCCACCTAGAGTTTACTAAACCCCGGTGATTATCCAGAATGAGAACTGTACTGATATATGATGAGGATTGACATACTTGAGTTACATTTCGCATCGCATGGCCGTGTTATGGCCGATAGCATTCATATCTTACACCGCATAGCCTTGGTATGGCTGATTACATTCATGTACTCATCACCATGATTCCACATTACTCTAATCTTTCATTCTGAGCACGCTTATATTGCGCACACACTTACACCACCCTCTAAGCTTTCTATAAGCTTATGCACGATTAATACGTGCAGGTGACGCCAGGATGCAGCCGTAGCATAGGAGCAGCAGGAGCGTGCGGTCGAGCTTTTGGAGTTTCTGTTATTTGCATTATCTTGTATTTTCCTTCAAATGCATTGTACTCAAAAGTTTTTGATCATAGTGGATTTTGTGATGGTGTTCTTGTGGTTATTGTTCATGGGTTATGCTTGGTTATGCTCATGACACATCAAATTGATGATTAGAAATCCTCTTTATAGCATCCCAGGATCGGAACCTGGTGTAAGGGTGCCGGGAGCCGAGAATAGGGTATTATGGAGGCTGTCGGTGCTGGATTCGGCGATCGAAAATTTTGTAAGCCCGGTTTCTGAGTTTGGGGCGTGACAGAAGTTAGTATCAGAGCATAACTTGGGAATAACCGAAAACAACATCACATGTTTGCTATGAGTTTAGGATGATTAGGTTCCAAGTGCATAACCTTCCGTTTGAGTTCCCTAACGTGCGATTCTCAAGGTTGATTGGCGTCATTGTTCTTTCGTATAGGACATGCTGCCCAGGAGAGTGACCCGAGTGCACCCCGCTCCATCACTTGAGGCTCCAGCTTTACTACATGTGCCTCCCGTTCTACCGCCAGAGATCCCTGCTCCCCTGCTTGAGGATGACATTCCTCCACCTGATGCCGGTGTGGATCCGACCGTGCCTGTAAGTGCCTTGCAGTTACAGCAGATGTTGCAGGCTGTGACTGCTGCGCTTCAGGGGCAGGGCAGGCGCCCAGTTATTTCTCCAGCCAAGGCTGGCAGGAGCACGCGAGTGCCCTTCTTCGAGAGTTCAGACAGCTTGATCCTCCGCATTTCCAAGGCGAGCCAGATCCGACTGTAGCCGAGAGATGGCACTCCGATGTGGAGAAGATCTTCGATGCCATGTCATGTACGACCGAGCAGCGAGTCCAGTTGGCTGTATTTCTTCTCCAGGGAGAGGCTGAGTACTGGTGGACCTCTGTTACCTGTGTTGTAAGACCTGATTATATCTGGACATGGGAGGACTTTATTAACCGATTCGATGAGCAGTACTTCCCTGACCACATTCGATGTCAAAGAGCACTGGAGTTTGAGACTCTGGTGCAGGGGGACATGACCGTGGCGCAGTACACGGCCTGTTTTGTGGCGCTATCGAGGTTCATGCCATATATGGTTAATGATGAGGGGCGAAAGGCCCGCCATTTTGAGAACGGCTTATGTTACGGTCTTCGAGGCCGTGTGATTGGGCACGAGCTCCTGACTTTTCAGGCTGTAGTGCGGAGGGCTCAGATTTACAAGACTGAGTGGGTCGTCTCACAGAGCGATCGAGATCAAAGGAGAGGACAGAATCGGAAGAGGCAGGCCCCCTCCAGTAGCTCCCAGCAGCATCGACGACCAAAGAGGTATAGGAGCCACCCACCTGCTAGAGCACCAACAGCCCCAGCATCCGTTTACAGGGGCTTGTTTGGATGTGGTGGGACAGGGCACCGCCTGTCTGAGTGCCCTCGCCGTCATCTATAGCAACAGAGATGACCACAGCAGCCTTCACAGCAGCAGCGGAGAGCACCGCAGCAGCCCCCACAGCAGCAGCGACCCTATCAGCAGCGACTGCAGCCACCTCAGCCGTCGAGACCCCATCAACAGCAGAGACAGCAGTACAGGCTGCCGCAGAGGTAGTAGCACCACCAGAGACCTTAGAGGGGACATGCACCTCCTCTGCCAGCTCAGGCTAGGTTCTACACGGCTCAGCAAGATCCGCAGTCATCTGGATGAGTCATTGAGGGTATTCTTTCCGTCTCCGCATGTATCACACGTGTACTGTTTGATTCCGGTGCATCGCATTCATTCATATCCGAGAATTTTTGTCATTCAACTGGATTGCCGACAGAGTCTGCTCGCGAAGGGTTGACCATACGACACCCTTGGGGAAGACTACAGTATTGGGCCATTTCTGTTCATCTTGTCCGGTTCTGGTCGGTGATATCTTTTTGCCCACCGATTTATTTGTGCTATCGATGTCAAATTTTGACGTCATCCCAGGTATGGATTGGCTTACCGAGTACCACGCCATGTTGGACTGTTCCGCGAGGACCGTCACATTCTTTATACCTGGCTTGCCACAGTTTCAGTTCGTCACCGAGCCTAGAGGAGAGCCATTGTCATGCTTGATGTCCTGCGCCGTCGAGGAGCCTATTACCATTTGTATTGATCAGTGGCCGATTATTTATGATTTCCCCGACGTGTTATAGGAGATTCCGGGATTGTCGTGGCGCCGTCATATTGAGTTCCAGATAGATCTTGTGCCTGGTACCGCACCTATCTCGAAGGCCCCGTACTATATGGCACCGATGGAGTTGCGTGAGCTGCAGCGGCAATTGAAATAGTTGCGTGAGTTGGGATTCATTCGTCCGAGCAGTTCGTCTTGGAGAGCGCTGGTACTCTTCGTCAGGAAGAAGGATGGTTCGTTGAGGCTCTGCATAGATTACCGCGAGCTTAACCAAGTCACGATCAAGAACAAGCACCCGCTCCCGAGGATAAATGATTTGTTTAATCAGTTGTAGGGTGCACAGTTGTTTTCAAAGATTGACCTGCATTCTGGTTATCATCAGATTCGGGTTCGAAAGGAGGACATCCCGAAGATGGCTTTCAGGACACGTTACGGTCATTTTGAGTTTCAGGTCATGTCCTTCGGACTGACCAATACACTTGCGGTCTTCATGCAGTTGATGAACGAGGTCTTCCATCCATATCTCGATCAGTTTGTTGTGGTCATCATCGACGACATTCTGATATATTCGATGACCTGTGAGGACCATATGCAGCATCTGGAGATCGCTTTGCAGACCCTCCGTACCCACCAGCTATATGCGAAGCTAGAGAAGTGCGAGTTCTGGCAGGAGGAGGTGAGATTTCTCTATCACGTGGTGATGAGGGAGGGTGTCGCAGTTGACCCCTCGAAGGTTGAGGCAGTGTGTCAGTGGGGTTAGCCCACGACTGCGTCTGAGATCCGCAGTTTCCTTGGTTTAGCGGGATACTATCGGCGTTTCATTGAGGGCTTCTCCCGTATTGCGGCCCTGTTGACCAGGTTGACTTGAAAGGGTGCAGATTTTGTTTGGACTGACGCATGTGAGCGGGCATTCATGGAGCTGAAGGACCGTCTGACGTCCGCTCCTGTCCTCACTCTTCCCTCTGGGAGTGATGATTTGTTGTATTTACCGATGCCTCACGTATTGGTTTAGGTGTTGTCCTAATACAGCACGGCAGGCCTGTAGCCTTCGCGTCTCATTAGCTCAAGGTCCATGAGCTGAACTACCCCACGCATGATTTGGAGCTGGCCGTAGTCGTCTTCGCACTGAAGGTGTAGAGACACTATCTCTATGAGGTTAGGTTTGAGCTCTTCTCCGACCACAAGAGCTTGAATTATCTATTCTCTCAGTCTGAGCTGAACATGAGGCAGAGACGCTGGATGGAGCTCCTGAAGGACTATAATTTCGACATCCAGTGCCACCCAGGTAAGGCAAACGTGGTGGCGGATGCCCTCACCCTTGAGCCACGAGGCCTGGTAGCACATATGATGATTTAGAAGTTGAGGATGCTCGAGGATATAGCAGAGTACGACTTTGAGTTTGGTTTGCAGTCTTCTATCGTTCAGCTATCGAGCCTGCCGATTCAACCCTCTCTTGTCGCAAGGGTGATCGAGGCTCAGCAGACAGATGAGTCGTTGCACGATTATCGAGCAGAGGCAACATCTGAGAGTCAGATAGATTGGAAGATTGGTTCTAATGATGGACTTCACTTCAGAGGCTGATTATGTGTCCCGAATATTCCTGAGTTGCGCAAAGATCTTATGACCGGGGCACATCGATCGTGGTTTTCTATCCACCCTGGCTCGACGAAGATGTATTGTGATATGAGGAGATAGTATTTTTGGACGAGGATGAAGTGCCAGATCGCCAGTTTTGTGGCCGAGTGTGACACGTGCCAGCGTGTCAAGGCTGATCATCTGAGACCCCTTGGTCTATTGCAGCCGTTAAACGTCAAGACGTGGAAGTGGGAGCATGTGTTGATAGATTTTATTATGGGCTTGCTGAGGACTCAGCGCGGTCATGACGCCATTTGGGTTATCGTTGACCGTCTGATGAAGTCGGCACATTTCCTTTCGATTCGTGCGACTTCGCCTTTGGACCGGCTTGCGAGGTTATTCATTGAGGAGATTGTGAGACTGCACGGCGTTCCAGTCTCGATCGTTTCTGACCGAGACCCGAGGTTCACGTCTCAGTTTTGGAGGAGCTTTCAGAGAGTGATGGGCACTGATTTGCAGCTCAGCACCATGTATCAACCGCAGACCGATGGCTAGACTGAGAAGGTCAACCAGATCCTTGAGGATATGCTTCGGGCCTGCCTGATTGACTTCGGGGGTAGTTGGGATGAGCATCTGCGATTAGCTGAGTTCGCATACAACAACAGTTATCAGGCAACCATTGGCATGGCTCCTTTTGAGGCATTGTATGACAGACCGTGCAGATCTTCGAGTTGTTGGACCGAGGTTAGAGAGCGGCATCTCCTAGGTCCCGAGCTTGTGCAGTAGACGTCAGAGGTTATCGATATCATCAGGCAGAGGATGCGCACAGCTCAAAACAGGTAGAAGAGTTTTGTTGATCGCTAGCGTCATCCCTTAAAGTTTAATGTAGGGGACCTTGTGTATCTCAAGGTCTCGCCCATGAAGGGGGTAGTTCGATTTGGAGCGAAGGGCAAGCTTGCCCCGAGATTCATTGGACGTTTTGAGATCACTGAGCGCATTGGCACCGTGGCCTATCAGCTTGCCTTACCATCTCAGTTGTCTAGCGTCCACAATATTTTTTACGTCTCTATGTTGAGAAAATGTGGGTCAGATGTAGTTCCTGTTATTGATTAGCAGCCGTTGGAGGTTCGTGAGGACGCTTCTTACAATGAGCAACCAGTTTGTATCCTTGATCGGAAGGAGCAGGTCCTCCGGACCAAGGTCATTCCGTTGATGAAGATTCAGTGGGATCACCATTCCGTTGATGAGGCGTCTTGGGACTGCGAGGCCGAGATTCAAGAGCGTTATCCCCATCTCTTTGATGATAAATTGTATGTTGTAGCATGTATGTCGTCTCCGATTTTATATGATGATACCATATTTTCTCTTTCTTTTTGAGTTATATTTACTTGCAATGATTGTGCAAATTTCGAGGATGAAATTTTTATTTAGAGGAGAGAGTTGTAAGGCCCGTGTCCTAGTCCGTACCGTTTCGTTGGCTTTCGCGGTCTTTTCGGTCGAATTCCGGCAATCCTCGACCTGTATTCGACGTTTGCGCCCGAACCTAAGCCGAGTCCCGCACACCGACGTCAGCTCGATCCGAAACTTGTATCATAGTGACCGCGCCGTCGCCGCGACTCGCGCACCGAATCGATACCTAGGCTAGAAGATGTGGGCTTACGTTCGTTTCGAAGAAACGCCGCGTGTTGCGAATTTCAAGGAAATCTCTACGATATGTCCCATCAGTCAATCAATCACTCAAGTCAAGTCACACCTTACCCCAAGTACAACCAACCCATCCCTCTTTTTCTCTTAAGTCAACTCTCTCTCCCCTCACCATCCCTCTTTTACCCCATTTTCAACCACAACCATACCTCCCATCACATTTTTCTTACAACCACCACATCACCCCATCCCTTAAGCCACTACTCCTCTTTCTCTCTCTCATTCCATCTCTTCACTTCCCAATCAACACACCATCCCACGTCCAAGCTCTCTCCCTCCCAAACAACAAGTGTGGCCTACTTTCCCTACCCTCTCATTTCACATCTCAACCGTTCATTCATCATCTACCACCATCAAACTTAAAGGCAAGGAACTAAGGAAGCTAGGGGAGCAAGAAGGAGGGCTAGAGGTGGGTGATCTTTGAATTTCTACCATTGATTTCATAATTAGGGGACCCACTTGTATGAGGGACCCAACTTGATGTATGTGTTGCAATCATATGAGGGACCCATAATGGCGGGGTCCCTCCATCTATTCCGCTTATATCTCTCTCCTTCTCTCTCTCTCTCTCTTTTATGATGGGTGTGGCCCATTAGATCCACACCGATCATGGACCCACCATGATGGCTGTATTTTAGTGATGTCGTCCACCTGTTTTATCCAGGCCATCTAGTGGACCTAGATGATGGAAAAGCACAAATATCATGTTGATTTGAATAGGTGGGCCACGTGCATGTGGGACCCACCATGATGCAGTATTTATCCATGTCGTCCAACATCCTTGGACGCTAGACGGGTGTGGCTGATATGGAGTGCGTGTACTGACATGGGCGTGCACTAACAACTAACAAAAAAAAGTTTTGTTTGGGGTGGGCTGCTCATGCAGGCCTCACCTTGATGTAAGTATCTAATCCACACCGTCTATTTCATTGCTCAGCCTATTTTAGGCATTGAGCCAGGAAATGGAGTCAATCCGATAATCAAGCGGGCCATACCATAAGAAATAGTGGGGTTAATCGTTAAAACCCGCGTTGATGCTTTTATCTGCCAAAACACGCTGCATATCGGGCTCGATGGGTCTGTCCCAAGCCATGGAATCCAATGGTTGGGTTAGATTTGTCTGAGGCGGGCCCCACCTACCAAAAACCGTAAAAAAACAAAAAAAAAAGGAGGAAGCAACAGTCGCTGCTGCTGCAGAACGCACGCAGGCAGCACCTGCACCTGACGTGCGGATGGCCTGACAGGGACCTATGGTCCCAGCCGTGGGCCCCACCATGATGTGTGTCGACCATCAACACCATGCATTTGATGGGTCCCCTCGGACCAGGAGGCCACCCCAAAAATCAGCCTCATCAGAAGCTCAAGTGGCCCGCCCCACTAGAAACAGTTAGAGTGAACGTCTGCCCTTGAAACCCTTTTTGGATTTACAGAAGTTTCGGATCAAATATGAAATTTGTTCTTCCTATTCGCCCTGGTCCACGTGACCTTATGAACAGTTTAGATGGCAGATAAATATCACGGTGGGCCCCATGTATGAGTGGCATTATCAACAGTTTAGATGGCAACAAACATCACCGTGGGCCCTGGTCCACGTGACCTTATGCACAGGTTGGATGCAAATAAACATTATGGTGGGCCCTGGTCCACGTGACCTTATGAACAGATTGGAAACAAATAAACATTACAGTGGGCCTAGGTTGGGTGGAAAATAAACATTACTGCGGGCCCCAGGTCTGAGTGACCTTATCAATGGGTTGGATGGAAAATAAACATTATGGTAGGCCCCACATGGGACCCACTTATGTATGTATTGTAATCTACACCCTCCATTAGTGTGGGCCCCACCATGATGCATGTGTTTCATCTAAACCGTCCAATCATTTTGGAAATTATTTTAAGGCCATGCGATGAGGCCCATCTTGGCGTATTTGTGGGTCGTTCATTGAGGCCCACTTTGATTTGTATAAGGCCCATTGTTGAGGCCCACCTTAAATTGTATAAGGCCCATTGTGATGTGTGCAAGGCCTATGGGTTATGGCCAATTGCAATGCACATATGGCCTGTATATGAGGCCCATATGATTAAGCCCATCTTAATGTAGTTATGGCCCATCCACTGATATATATATATATATAAGGCCCATGTTATGAGGCCATTTGATGTATTAGAGGCCCATGGGTCGAGGCTCAATAGGATGTACATAAGGCCCATTGTAGTGTGATTCCACCATGGTATATGTGTCGACCCTTATAGCGGGCTATGCTTTGGGAGCAATGATGGTTTGATGTCCACATTGCAAGGATGATGTTGGTTAAATGTATGCATTGTCACTCTCCTTAGGGCCCTTTCATAAGGCCATACCTGTAATGTGTAGGCCGTCTAGGCCCATCTTCGTTTTGATCAGAGCCTATCACCACATAACATGCTTAGTATAGATCCATGATTCGTGATCATACGCATCATATATATGCCTGATATGAGGATTGACTGATCATTGCACATGCCTTTGGGTAGATTGTTTATGGACTCCCTGATAGGCGGAGTTGCCCTACATGAGCGCGCGATACGCGTAGGATTGTTACATGTCTGATAGTATGATTCATGCACTTGCATTTGTGTGATTGTGATTATTGTATGCCCTAGTGACATCAGGGCCATAGCCTCCATAGACACATCGTGGGTGGCTGGATTGGATACCGAAAATATTGTTACTAAGTATCGGGGCGCCATAGATGTCCCTGGGTGAAAATTTCTAAACCCGATGGTACCAGAGGATGACTCCAACATTGAGACCGAGTGAATATATGAGCGCACGAAGGCTGAATACCAGGAGGCCGCGTTTCCCACTGTGTCGTGGTCGATTGGAAAGGGGTGTGGCCTTACTCGCCCGAGGGTAAGAGGCAATACTAGGCTGAGTTTGAGCAGCTCATGAATGGGTCCGCTATCGACATGCCGTAAAGGTATTGACAGACTATTGGCCAGGCAGATAGTGAGGTTTCTTACGCTTACTTGGACTGTGCGGCTAGGAGAGCGGTAGTACCACTTAGAGTGTATTAAACCCCGGTGATTATTCAGAATGAGAACTGTACTGATACATGATGAGGATTGACATGCTTGAGTTGCATCTCGCATCGCATGGCCGTGTTATGGCCGATAACATTCATATCTTGCACCGCATAGCCTTGGTACGGCTGATTGCATTCATGTACTCATCACCATGATTCCACATTACTCTGACCTTGCATTCTAAGCACACTTATATTGCGCGCGCACTTACACCACCCTCTAAGCTTTTTATAAGCTTATGCACGATTGATGCGTGCAGGTGACGCTAGGACGCAGCCGTAGCATAGGAGCAGCAGGAGCGTGCGGTCGAGCTTTTTGAGTTTCCATTATTTGCATTATTTTGTATTTCCCTTCAAACGCATTGTACTCAAAAGTTTTTTATCATAGTGAATTTTGTGATGGTGGTCTTATGGTTATTATTCGTGGGTTATGCTCATTACAAATCAAATTGATGATTAAAAATCCTCCTTGTAGTATCCCAGGATCGGAATCTGGTGTATGGGTGCCGGGAGTCGAGAATGGAGTATTACGGAGGCTGTCGGTGCCGGATTCAGCGATCGAAAATTTTGTGAGCCCGGTTTCCAAGTTTGGAGTGTGACAATGTTTGCCCCGCTCAATTTCTAGTTTTCCCCGCTCAATTTCTTGTTTACCCCGTTGAATTTCATGTTTTCCCTGCTGAATTTCATATTTGCCCTGCTCAATTTCATGTTTGCCCCGCTCAATTTCTAGTTTGCCCTACTCAATTTCATGTGTTGCCCGTGAAGTGAATGGAATTGGTCATAAAATGAATCGAATTGACCATGAAGTGATGGGAATTGACTGTGAAATGCATGAAATGAATTGGATATAGCACATATATTCGATTAACAAATTTCACTTAATTTTCCATATTGCAAAACCTACTAAATTCCAGTGTTTAAATTCTACTACGTACGTCAAATGAGCCCTTGTGTTATTTTCAAGTTGGATTTGCAAAATTGCAATTTGAAGGCCACTTCCTGTCATTCCCTCTTGATTAAAATGATTGTTCTCAATTGAATTCACCTGTAAGTCCAAGCACAATTCAAACATTTTTCGGTGAACTTGTTGCTAAACGCATGGTCATAATCATCATAACAAGATGAATTACCGATAGCTAATCAAAATGCTTAACCACTCTTAAATTGTTTTTTTTCTTCTTTTTTTTTGCAAAAAATAGAATTAGTGGACACTTGTTGTTTAAGCAGTGTGGTAGGATCCATGACATTAAGGTGGGTGAGACCTAACTATGGGGCCCACTGTGATGTATGTGACTATATTCACACCTTCCATCTATAAAACAGTTTGACTCGGTCGACCCCGACTCGCTATCCCACTACCCACTTATTTTTGTCAATGGCTACAGTAATAGCTATGATTATAATCCGTAGCTATAGGGGACCCCTGCTTTCTTATATCGCATTTTTATTTTTTTTTGTGTTGCTTTTGTGGGTCCCATCATAAGGCCTGTGTTATATCTAAACCGTCCATTTATTTGGCGAGCTCATATTAGGGCTTAAGACAAAAAATAAAATAGATCTAACTATCAAGTGGACCACACTGTAAAAGGCAGTGGGGAATTGATAGTCTACCATTGAAATCCTTTTAGGGGTTACAGAAGTTTTGAATCGTTATGAAATTTGTTTTTCCTCTTCAGCCAGGTCTTTATGACCCTATGAATGAACTTAGACGGGGAGGATTTCTCACAAACATCACAGTGAGCCCCACTTGAGTTCCCAGCGGAGGACGTCCGTCCGCGCTCGTCTCTGCACCCCAGCCAATCCACAAGGCAGGGTTATTTTCGACCTGGAATTCGGTGTCCGTATGAGGAGGTCTAAGTTCGGAAGTTAAGTTTGTATTGCCTCCAAAATATCCAATGGATAAAAGGTGGGGTCAATAGTCGTAAATTTCTCCGTCTACAACTGTTACTGACCATTGCGGTCCACGTGAATAGATACATGCATGCAAGCGCATGGATGCATCGTAGCCAGAATTTGATCGGACGGTCAAGATGCGGCACTGAGATCGAGTGGCACGCGTGGTGTGGAATGATTGCAGTTAAGTAAAATCAAGTCATTAATTGGAGAGAGAGAGAGCACACATTTCGAAGTTATTGGAACTAAACCCTTCTCATTTATATTTCTAACCAATTTCAAGAAACAAAATGATGTGATGACATTCGCTGCTAGAGAGATTGGAAAAGTGGTGATTTCAGCACGCATGCCAAAGTGATTCATTTGTGCGAGATCGGAGCCCATCGTTTGATGGATCAATCACGAAAATACTCTGTGGAAAATTATAAGGAATTGGGCCTCAGTTTAAGAAATAAATGGACTAATAGTAAGAATATCCTGTGGACCATATGATGAGCGGTCATTATGATTTTTGGCATAGAGAATTTTAGTCACGTGTAGTCTTACCCAGTAGCTGGTCCAGATCTTGTAAAATGGAGTGATATTAATGCATATGTCGTGATTCTCCTATTAATTTCTACATGCGCGATTGGTTTCAAGATTTTCTAGGAAGAACCTGTTATCTTAACCAGGAGAACCATTTCTGGAAAAATTGCGGACGGGAATTGGCTGTCGCCACCGCCCGCCCCTGTGGTCGAAAACTGTGGCTCGGAGAGATTTGTTTGAGAAATCCACACCGTCCAAATTTTCTAGACCATGTTGGGATGTGAGTTAAAAATTAAGAAGATCCATTGAAAACCTATTAAGATCCATTGTAATGTTTATTTGAAATCTAACCTAATGATTAAGTTATAAATATATGGATGAAAGGAAAAAACAAATATCGACTTCATCCAAAACTTTTTTGTTAGCTCTCCTAATAAGTTTTTAACGGTGGGCATTCAATAAGCACTTTTTTCTATGATGTGGTCCTTTTAGACTCTGATCTATATTAATTTTAGATTTATATCATAAATATATTTAGAAAAATGGATGGCTGCAGTGGATGAAAAATATACATCATGGTGACCTTACAAAGCACTGACTAGCGTTATGGCCAAACCTAATCGGGACTACGTCCTAACCTGCCATCTCTAGCTGGGAACGGACAGTAGCTTTGAGTGGCGACCATGATATATGGGTCTTATCTACTTTGTTCATCAATTCTTTCATATCATTTTAGGGTGTAAGAAAAAAAAATAAGACAGATCAAAGGCTCAAGTGGACCACACCACAGGAAATAGCAATGTTAATGATTCTCACAATTGAAACTTTTCTACAGCCTGTAGTAATATTTATTTGCCATCAACCTATTCATAAAGTTACGTGGACATGGACGAAGAGAAAACACAAAAATCAGCTTCATCCAAAACTTTGGTGGCCCTAAAGAAGTTTTCAACCGTGGGACTTTAATCCTCGTTGTGTAGTCTGCTTAACCCTTGGATCTACTTATTTTTAGGTTTATAACCTAAAATGATACTTAAAAATGGACAACATGTATAAGACCCATACACCACGGCAGCCACTCAAGGTTACTGCTCATTTCAGCTGGAGACGAACGGTCGTGGATTGCGTCCTAACCCCAGTTGGGAACAGGCAGTAGCTTTGAGTGGCCATCCACACCGTCCATCCATTTTTATTTTCGGATATAATTCAAATGTATGGAATAGGTCTTACCAAAGTTACACCCGCGCAGCTCTAGATATTTGAAAATTGCCTTTGTAGGTACCCACCGCGAGTTGACCAGGCGCGGCTCGGGACTCAAGAACAAGGATGAAAGAAAAAGAGAACTGATAATCTGCAGGCAAAGTACCGCAACTTGTAATACGGTGCCATCTTTTCCACCAACAAGCCATTTGTGCAGGGCATCAGTGCCATTAGAAAGGTAACTTTTGCATAAAAATAAGATTGTTAAAATAATAAGATCATCAGATGGGCCACATTGTATGAATCAAGGGACAACCGACGGTGTGAATCAACATCTACAGGTGGCCTACCTAGTAAAAAGATCCAAATGATTTTTGAAAAATCCAATCTTTATGGCAGGACCTATCGTTTTAACGGTACCGATTTCCTAGAGATATCATGTTTCCCAGATAGGTGGGATGCTGCTCCAACCCGGCAAAGAGATATACCTGTCCCTGGGGTGTGTGGATTCGAGAGAGATGCCCGTGACAAATCTACTCCGTCCATCTGTTTTTAAATACCACAGTAAGATATGAATTTAAAAATTAGGCAGATGCAAAACTCATGTCAGTTGTGGATATATGATGATGTTGTCAATGGCAAAAGGGTTATGACATAGATGATGAAAATTTCAGAGATGTAGATGGAAGCAACCATGGAATTATGCATGCAACTGTGTAAATGAACATTGTTATTGGTAAAATAGACCGGCTAAAGTGAAGAGGTCAACTCGGACATTTCTGCGGGACATAAGGTCGGCCATCTACTCAATGATAAAAGGAGACTCAAAGTTCATCTGAGTATCTAGGTCAGCCAAGACCACCTCAAACTCTTGAGCACGACCCCCCACAATATATTCTGTTAAGGAAAGGATCTCGACCTCACCGCCCTAACACGAAGTATGAGGGCAAGTCGGCAGGTCGGCAATCTACACAACACAGAGAGAATGGTCAGGGCTTGCCAGAGAGTTCGAGTTTGCATATTACCCCCCTGGTCAGGTGGGCCTCGACCTCCTACTGCGTGCCACCCCCGGTTCCTATTAATTAGGTCTTATTCGAAAGACTAGCTCGAGATCTACAGACGACATCGATGCGCTCGGAATACAGATCTCCCTAGATCCTCGCCGAGGATCTCAGGAGATCATTCCGACATATTCGGGACTCGATTCCCTCTGCAGTATGTCCCTACTAAATAGGAGAATCTTCTTTACGTCATCGCATCTGCTCAACTATAAATAGGAATATCTCTAATGCTGAAAGATATACAAAATCTCTCACCTAAAACCCCTCGATACTACCAGACTTAGATTCTTAGCCAGACTTTGGCATCGGAGGGTCCCCTGCTTTAGCCAGGTCTACTTTATCTCCTTTTTATGCATATACTCGAATGTCTAAAAAAAGGTGAACTAGAATTTTGCATCAACAAACGTAGAGAAAGAGATTAAAACAACACATGTAACTATATGCTCATAGTTTGAAAATTGAAAAGAGAATGCATATTTATTTATGAGAAATCAATAGCATACCTATTGATAAATAAAGCAAAATTTTGAATGGCATGCATGCATTCCTTGATACATAGTTAAAGTATGTTAACGTCAACTTGTCTCTTTATTTGAAATCACATGCGAGAGAAATCTGCCACCTATATTATCTTGGAAAAGGAAGATTTCCTTTGACTTAATGTTAAACAAAAATTGAGTAAGAGATAATTGTAGGTCAAAATCCCTCAAAAATGCCAATATCTAGGATGCTTTCAATTTGTAATGATGATACATTTGTATTGATTTACATTAGAAATTCACACTATTTTCATGGAATAGACTATTGTTCAACTTGTTAGGCTAAAAAAAAGGCGTTGACTATGAAAGATACAAGTTGAGTGTTATATAACTTGTCTATTCGAACTACTTTTTCTCTCAAAAGCATAGCCCAACATACTATCAATCGATGTGGATTGCGTTCATCAACATTGGATGCACACATCTAACACTAATGAAAAAGCATTATATTTGCATGTTAGGTGGAGGACCCACAGTGAAAAAAGCAAAATCGTGTATTATGCCTGGTAGGCATGTTGCCTTTTCATTGGTGTCGAATAAGTTGTGTTTATCACGCTGCTAGATGCAATTCATGTCTTTTCCCAACTTCCCATGGGAGTGCGAGTCGGCGTAATATTACTCTTTGATAAATGGTATTAACTAGTTTTAAAACTCCACAACTTGGCTGACTCATCTAATCCCAAGTTAGGGGTGAATCGACCTTACTTTACGAGTCAAGGCTAACTCAAGTATTGACTTACGGTGTCAAATTCGATTAGGTCCAACTGCATCCAAGTCAACTTCAACGAGTATTTGCATGCAACTCACACATTTAACAGCATGTTTGGACGGGCACCGTTCGTTGGAGTAGCCGTATTAAGTTGGATTGGGTACTCGAATTCTACAGCATCTGAGCAGTTGTTTGTTTGGACAGGCGTTGGATTTGCAGCTGGATGAAAATCCGCTGGATTGTGAGGGATTTGGACGCGGGATTGTGGGGGGTTTTTGGGCATACGGTGCAATCCCGTAGGATTCAATGCTAAATAGGGGTTTTTTTGAAAACCATGATGTATGTGTTTCATCCTTTCCGTTCATCCATTTTTACGGATCATTTTATGGCTTGATCCAAAAAATGAGGAGTATATGCATTTCAGTTGAACCACACCACATGAAAACAATATTTATTGGACATCCATCATTCAAATCCTTGTAAGGCCCACTGTACTGTTTTTTTGACATCCAATAGGTTGATTAGGTCGTACAACCCCAGATGAAGGGAAAAAACAAAAATGAGCTTGATCCAAAACTTTTATGGCCCCAAATTGTTTTTTCAAAGTTTACCCCCATTCAATAATATTTCCTGTAATGTGGTCCATTTAAGATTGGGATATAACTTATTTTTGTTGTCAGATCATAAAATGATCTGTTAAATTAGATGGACGGCATGGATGAGATACATACATTGTGGTGGGTCCCATGGAGCACCGACCAGCAGCCCGTCAAAACACCATCACTGTATGCATTCTGGATTGCCATCCGCCCGTCCAAACAGGCCATACCTCGGCCGCTGGATACAGCAATCCAGTGGGATCGCATGTAATCCACTGACACCATCTTGAAAGGCGTGCAATCCACCCTAATACTGCCCAATCCCATCCGGCGTGCCCGTCCAAACACGCCCTAAAATCATCTTAAAACCACCGTACCGTTGCGTTATTCCAATCCACCAATCAAGACTTCACTTGACATCCAATAATATTTAAAAATAAAAAATAAAAATTATAAGATTTTGAACTATGAAATGACATTTTTGAGAGATTCTACTGCTAATGTGCATCATCCATGAGTTAGTAATGTTAGTAACATCTATTGGATGGGAGATGAACACAAGATCTTAAGCATACACACAATCACATGGGTATACTAATTGAGTCTTATGTTTGTAGGATGTTCCCCACATGTGCTACAATCCATATTTACTTTATATACAAGGATGTTGACAAATAAAGAATAAAATATCTAATCCAATATAGAATGACATAAATAGCTTATTTCAGACCACCACAACCGCCTATGTAACTTCACTTGCATCCAAACATCCAAACAACCCCTCAATGATCCTTAATCGCCATTACAAAAGTAATGTTGGGTCTTCCAAATCTGTACCGTCCAAATCACTGACCTAGTATTGAATGGAGCAAACTCAAAAAGGTGCACTAAGAAGATTAATATTAATATTTTTATTTTTGTTTTTTTGTTTTTTTTAACACGCACACATACACCGCCACACACTCACGTGGTAGTGGGATTTCACCACCTATGGGTACTCGTAACCTCAACCAGGTGTTGAAACTCGTCTACCACCGGAGTAAGAGTAAGGACCTGGTGCACTAAAACGATTATGATAATTAAGTACTATTACAAAAGTAACGGTAGGTCTTCCACACCTGGACCATCCAAATCATTGACCTAGTAGTGAATGCTGCAAAGTCAGAAAAGTACTTTAAGAATATTATGATAGTTAATCACTATTACAAAAGTAACGGTAAGTCTTCCACATCTGAACCGTCCAAATCATTGACACAGTAGTGAATGGAGCAAACTCCAAAAAATAAAATAAAATAAAATAAAAATCACAACCATCTGATTTTAACTTGGAATCTAGACCACTCATCATAGTGCATCTAACCATTTTGAATAGGATTGCTTGATCAATGTAACTTTAGAGATAAGTTGCAATCCAAGTGTACCCCACAACTTGGATGGTCTTGAGTAGCTGTACATGACTTCACATGTGAGTATGATGAGTCATCACCAATCATACCGTACTGAATCTATGAGTGTACCAAAAAGAAGAGAAAAATGAGTAAAAGGCAAAAAATGCCAAAGCATTGGAAAAAAAGATGGACGTAATGATGGTATTATTTTATATCAAATGGAAGGACGCAGCTTTGTAGGGATGTTGGGAAACATGTGGCCTTGTGGGGTTGTGAAATGTTCTTCACAACTTTAAAAAATAGTAAAAGATGGTGGAGATCTTAACCGTACACATGGCATGGTTGTAAGGTGATCAGAACCGTCCAAATCACTGACCCAGGTGTGTACGGTGCATAACCCAAAAACTGCAGTGAGAATATAATGTTAACTGCTTTATTTTTTCCCCTCTACTTTGGACCACTCATAGTAAAGTTTTACTCTGATGGCCATTTATTGGATGGTCAGATTGATTGATTAGTGTTATTCTAGACATACACTCCATCCACAATGGGACCCACAGTTTTAGTGGTCTCGATTGACGTACATCAGTGCCATGTGTACGATAGATGAGTCACTGGCATTTTCCAATTGTACAAAATTATTTAAACTAACAAGGGAATGTGGCCCTTTCGGTCGGACCATTTTGCGACCAGCTCTTTGTTTCAAGTAGAGTGCGCTTGGCTTGTAGCTGGCCTGACTAGGCTAGGCATAGAGGGCATAACTTGAATTTAGATGAGCTTGTGGGAGTAACATGCATCAGATCCGACTGTCCATGAGGTGTAACACTTCCTTTTCACCATAGATCTAAAAAATCATACCTATCCAAGACCTTGGTGAGCCTCACCATAACAAATGTTGTAAAATCATGCCTACACCTCTAAATTCCCATGCTATGGCTTACATGAGTCTTGGAATGTCCTGATTTTCAGGGCATCCTTCCATCCTTGTGTGGTTTGTCAGATTAATAGATTGGATGGCATATTTAAAGCATGGTGAACTCCACACACAATTTAGACGGTTTTAATGGGATTTTGAATGTCTGTAATGGGGCTGTGGACGCGGCCCAGTGAAAATGCTTGCGCCAATGAGATGTGGGGCTTGCATTGAAAGTCAAAGATTCTCTTACATGAAATAACAATTTTGTCCTTTTCATTATAAGTTTCTGTTTGGCAGCCAAACATATTGTCTGGTGACTGAATCACTGGAAATAACCCTTGATGATTTATATGGTTTGATTCAATCGGGTCATGTGTCATTTATAAAGATAGGTTACTTTAATGCATCTTTTACCAAACAATTTTCAAACATGTTTTACATAGGCTGTCTTTAATATCACAACATGACCCGATTAAATCCCACCACATCAAGTCATCGGGTATCCCCAATGATTCGGTCTTGTGAGGATCACGGAATCTCCCTTTGACTCTAACCATTTCGGCATCCAGTTTAGCAGCGGTATTTCCCATCCCAACTACACCTCCTAGCATAGTCTATCTGTTTTTTTTAATTGTTATTTCTACTTATTCACACAACATGGGCACTTGAACTCATAACTGCATTGTTGAAACTCACAGTTTATCACTGAGATGTGAATTTTTAAACTACTTGATTAGTAGCAGATGGGTCTGACCATTGGAGACAGAAGATCAATTTGGACCGTACAGTCCATGGAAATAGGTTTCTGCCATCTACTGAGTTGCCTATAATTTTCTGAAATTTTTGTCTAAAATCATACTCGAGGTTGTCAATTGGAAGGGTACAGGTCTGGGTCCCATGGTACTTATATTTGGGCTGCTCAGGTTTGGGTCTTGAAAGTCTGGGTCCTTTTGAATCTAGATCCTGTTCTTGAAGACCAAACCTAAATCCAATTGGGTTCACGTAACCATCAGGTCCTTGGATCTAGGTTTTAAGTTGAGTTCAAAACAAATAAGAGAATTTATTGGTTCAGCGGCTCACCAGATAGATGGATTAGATCTCATATATGGGCCACCTCGACCCATGCATGGTGTATTAATGGGCTCTATAACATGTGTTTGGCTTAGAAAACATATTTTGTTACTATAGTAGTCTCTCTCTCTCTCTCTCTCTCTCTCTCTCTCTCTCTCTCTAGAGAGAGAGAGAGAGATATGCTAGCTGTGCACCAATTCTCACGAGTTCCCGTGATAACTTTTTGAGAACTCATTTATAGTATATGAGCCCAAAATTTGAACCGTACACTTTATGCAGCACCCTATGAAACTTCAAGGGCCTAACTTTTACTATGAACCAAAATTTTGATGGACCATGATTAAAAGAAATAATTTCTTCCCTTGATTTCTCTCTCTTTCAGCATGGCCCACTGAAGTTTCAAATAGGGTAAAAGTTGGGCTCTAGGGGTTTCATGGGGTGTTGCTCAAGCAAACGGTTATCACGAAAACTAGTGAAAACTAGTGTATAGTTGAGCATTCCTCTCTCTCTCTCTCTCTCTCTCTCTCTCTCTCTCTCTCTCTCTCTATATATATATATATATATATATATAGAGAGAGAGAGAGAGAGAGAGAGAGATGCTAGCTGTGCACCAATTCTCACCAGTTCCCGTGATAACTTTTTGAGAACTCATTTATAGTGATATGAGCCCAAAATTTGAACCGTACACTTTATGCAGCACCCTATGAAACTTTAAGGGTCCAACTTTTACCATGAACCAAAAATCCGATGGACCATGATTAAAAGAAATAATTTCCTCCCTTGATTTATCTCGCTCTTTCGTCATGGCCCACTGAAGTTTTGAATAAGGGTAAAAGTTGGGCTCTAGGGGTTTCATGGGGTGTTGCTCAAGCAGACGGTTATCACGAAAACTAGTGAAAACTAGTGTATAGTTGAGCATTCCTCTCTCTCTCTCTCTCTCTCTCTCTCTCTCTCTCTCTCTCTCTCTCTCATAAGTATGCTATTAAAACTATATCTGGCTTGGACCCAACTTAAACCAAGTTCATTACATGAACTCGACCTAATTATAGCTGCTTTTTAACCAGGTCTAAATATCAAGACCTGAACCCAACCCGATGTCCTAATGTGCCGAAACACATTAAAAATAGGTCAGGTGCATTGGGCACCCATGGGTCTAGGTACCCATTGACAGCCCTACTTAAAATCTATTACACGGCACGTTCACAATGCAAGTGAATCGAGATCCAATCTCCGGTCTCACCCACAAACGATAAACATGAAGAAATATAATTTAGAAGTAAAATTCAAGCATACCAACAAACCACAAGACAGAATATATGTGGAAAAATCCCAATAAGGATAAAAAACCACGGGCGCAAACTTTCACTATGAAGAAAAATGAGATTACAAGCAATATACTCACCTTGGACGTATAAAAAACCCTTAGCCTTGCTTAAAAAAACCCTTTTTCTATCCCCTAAAATAACCATAGAACTTCTATTTATAGTTTAGGAAACTTTCGTTCCACACCTCTGCGAAACCGCCTCAAAATTACGCAGTTCGCACCAAATCCGCGCACGATCTGTATAACCCTCGATTAATCGAGCCCAAAAAATCCTGCTCGCTGGACTTCGAGTCGAGCAGTCCCCTTGACCGGTCAAGCAGCACAGTGAAAAACCTCCATTTTACAATGGGCGCATTGGTGTGCTGGCTCCACACCTCAACAATTTTCCACTTGGAGATACATCACCATAATCCTTCGTCCTCTACATCCGGAGTGCACCACCTCACCGTCTTCAAGCCAGAAGACCAATCAAAGCTAAATAGAACTTCAGCTTCCCCCGTGTGACCACCTTAGTCAGCATATCCGTAGGGTTCTCACTTGTATAGATCTTCTCCAAAGCAATCGATCCATCTTCCAATAACGAACGTATGAAGTGATATCCGATGTCAATATGTTTGGTCCTTAAATGAAAGGCTAAATTCTTAACCAAGTGCATTGCACTCTGACTGTCACTGTACAGCTTGCAATCTGTTTGCTTCTTCCCCAACTCTTCTATGAAACCTTGCATCCATACTATCTCCTTTCACGCTTCTATAGCTGCAACATATTCTGTTTTCATTGTACTGATGGATACCATCTTCTGTAATTGAGAGGCCCAACTAACTGCAGCACTACCCAGAGTAAAGACATACCTTGTAGTGCTTCTTCTGTTGTCGATATCTCCTGCCAAATCTAAATCTACGTAGCCTTGTAGCTTGATTTCTGATCCTCCATAACACAGCCCTACATCCACAGTACCTACCAGGTATCTAAGGATCCACTTCACAACTTCTCAATATTCCTTCCTGGGGTTGTTCATGAACCTGTTAACAACTCTCACTGCTTGAGCAATATCTGGCCTCGTGCTCAATGTAGCATACAGGAGGCTCCCAATAGCTGACGCGTATGGAACTTTAGTCATGTAGTCCCACTCTTCCTGCGTCTTCACACCTTGCTCCTTAGAAAGCTTGAAGTGGTTAGTTAATGGAGTGCTAACCGACTTAGCACCTCTCATACTGAATCGATCATGTACCTTGGCTATATACTTTGCCTGTGACAAAACTAGTTTCTTATTTTCTCTGTCATGCTTTATCCTCATGCCTAGGATTTATTTTGCAGCTCCTAAATCCTTCATGGCAAATTCTCTAGACAGTTGTCTTTTGAGATCTGAGATGTCCTTCATGCTTGATCCTGCCACAAGCATATCATCAATGTACAGAAAAAAGATGATGTACAACGTATCAAACTTCTTCAAATAGCAACAATGGTCTGCATGACATCTCCTAAAACCGTTTCCCGACATGAAACTGTTGAACTTCTTGTACCACTACCTTGGGCTTTTCTTCAATCTACACACCTTGTTCTCCTTTCCTGGTGCGACTTATCTTGTCGGCTGATGCATGTATATCTCTTCTTCAAGGTCCCCATGAAGAAAGGATGTCTTAACATCTAGCTGCTCCAGATATAAGTCCTCTGTAGCCACTATACTTAAGATCATGCGAATCGTAGACATTTTCACCACTGGTAAAAATATTTCAGTGAAGTCGAAACCTGCCTTTTCTTGGAACCTTTTCACAACCAATCTGGCCTTGTACCATTTCGAACCATCGTACTCCTACTTCAGTCTGTAAACCCACTTGTTATGAAGAGCTTTCTTACCCTTAGGTAGAGTGACTAGCTCCCATGTATGATTGGACTCAAGAGAGTCCATCTCATCATCCATAGCCTGTTCTCACTTAACCCGTGTATCTAACTGTAATGCCTCTTCAAAACATTCTAGTTTACTATTATCTATCAGCAGTAGATAATGTAAGGAGGGTGAGTATCGGACCTTGGGTCTCCTCTCCCGAGTAGACCTCCTCGCAACCGGTGTCTGCGGCTCTACCTCATTATGCTCCTGTGCATGCTCATCCTATGGCACTGTAACTGGTAACTCTTCCAACTCTATGAATTCTTTCTCATCGGCCTTATTTCATTGCACATTGTCCTTATGCATAATTTTTTTATTGAAGATTACGTCTTTACTTCTAATGATTTTTCGGTTCTCTGAATCCCAAAACCTGTAACCAAAATCATGCTGCCCATAGGCTATAAACATGCACTTCTTGAACATCGCATCTAGTTTGTTTCCGTGCTCTGCATCAATATGAACATATAAAGTGCAACCAAACACTTTGAGATGTCTAAGGTTCACTTCTTTCCCAGTTCACGTTTCTTCTGGTAGCCCACCATCCAATGGTGCTGAGGGACTTCTATTGATGAAATATGCGGTAGTATTCACATCATCTGCCCAAAACGTCTTGGGCAACCCTGCATGTAACCTCATGCTCATGGCGTGCTCAAAGATAGTCATGTTAATGCGCTCAGCCACACCATTCTGCTGTGGTGTCCCTAGAATTATTTTCTGATGTTTGATTCAATTTGCTGCACAATACTCCTCAAACCTTTTATTACAGCATTATCCTCCATTATCTGATTTAAGACATTTTACTATTTTACCTGACTCATTTTCTACCATTACTTTCCACTTCTTAAATACATCGAATACATCAGATTTGTGCTTTAAGAAATAGACCCACAGTTTTTTACTAGCATCATCAATAAAAGAAACAAAATAACGTGAGCTACCAAGAGATGATACTTATGCCGATCCCCACACATTAGTGTGTACAAGCTCTAACAGATGCGTCTTTGGAGCGCGTCTTGTTTTCTTGAAGCTTACCCTCTTCTGTTTGCCATACACACAATCCTCGCAGAATTCCAAGTTAATAAACTTTAGCCCTGGTAGTTTCCCTTTTGACAATAATACTTTCATCCATTTCTCACTCATATGTCCTAAACTCTGACGTCATAACTGCCCATTCACTCCAGTTGATGCGACTGCGAGTGAACTATACGATCCGGAAGTCACGTACAAAATACATTCTTTCTTGCCTCAAGATATCACTAAGGCACTTTTTGTGACCTTCCAGGAATCACTAGTGAATGTCATCACATATTTGGTATCAGCCAACTGCCCCACCGAGATCAAATTCTGTCTCAAACTTGGTATATGTCTGACATCCTTCAATTTCAAAGTCGTTCCATCTTTCTGATTTAAATGAACTTCTCCCTTTTCAACAGTACTGCAGGCTCATCATCACCCAAGTAGACTCTCTCGAAGTCACCTGACACATAATCACGCAGAACTTTCGTTACACGAAGTAGCATAAAATGAATCACCCGAGTTTATGACCCAAGACCCATTCCGCGCATCAAGAGACAAGATCAACGCCTCTGTGTCATTCTCCTCTAATAGATTCACTGAATCTTTCCCACCTTGAGAGCTTCTTTCTTATTTCTTAAGCGCCATGCAATCATGTTTCATGTGCCTATTCTTCCCGCAATGCCAGCACCCGTCCTTGTCTTTCGGTCCCTTGGACTTCTTTCTCGACTTAGAATGTCCATGTTTATTACCTCCTTTGTTTAGCGATCTTCCTCTTCCTTCAACATTTAGAGCATTCCCCGAATCCCCTGAAACTCCCGATGCCTTTCTTCTAGATTCTTCGCTGAGAATTAGACTGGCCACATCATCGAATTTCAGCTTTGTCAACCTTAAAAAATTGCTCACGGCAATCACCAAACCATCCCAACTGTCTAGCAAACTGGACAAGATCAATAATATCCTAACCTCGTCATAAAAAATGATGTCAACGGATTTCAATTGACTCGTGATTGTATTGAACTCGTGTAGATGTTTAGCCACGCTCCCACCATCTGACATCTTCATGTTGAATAGCTGTTTCATGAGATGAATCTTGTTGGACGCTAAGGGTTTCTCATACATCGTAGATAGAGCTTGCATTAATTCTTTTGTGGTCTTCACCTTCGATATATATAAGGCGACGCTCTTAGACAAAGAGAGTCGGATCGTTCCTAAAGTCTTCCGATCCAATAAAGACCATTCATCATCTGTCATCTTCTCTGGTTTTTCTCTTTTCCTCCTAGAGGAATTTAAAGGTCCTTCTGATACAGATAATCCTCCATCTGCATCTTCCAGAATGCAAAGTTTAAACCATCAAACTTTTCAATTATAGTCTCCTTCTTTCGTCATCGCACCCACTTCAACTTTACCAATAGCTCTGATACCAGTTGTTGCGCAGCATGTTAACAACGCAAGTAAACCGAGATCCAATCTCCAGTCTCACCCACAAACGATAAACAGGAAGAAATATAATTTAGAATTAGAATCCAAGCATACCAACAAACCACAATACAGAATATACATGAAAAAACCCCAACAAGGGTAAAAAATCACGGGGTGCAAACTTCCACTATGAAGAAAAACGAGATTACAAGCAATATACTCACCTTGGACGTATAGAAAACCTTTGGCCTTGCTTTAGAAAACTCTTTTCCATACTCTAGAATAACCGTAGGACCCCTATTTATATTTTAGGAAACTTTTGTTCCGCACCTCTGCAAAACCGCCTCAAAATTACGCAGTCCCCACCAAATCTATGCACGATCTGTGTAACCCTCGACAAGTCGAGCCAGGGTCTCAACTGGTCGAGCCCAAAAAATCCTGCTCACTGGACTTCGAGTCGAGCGGCCTACTTAACCAGTCAAGCAGTCCCCTCGACCGATCGAACAGCGCGGAGAAAGACCTCCGTTTTACAACGGGCGCATTGGTGTGCTAGCTCCACACCTCAACAAAACTAACTCCATTTCATTGTATATGAATACATAGGTAATTAGGGAATGGTGGTGTCTGCCACCTCACAGGGATGATAGCAATGTCTACAAAGCTTTTAAATTGAACAAAGGATTGTCGATGATCAAACTAGACTAACAATCAGTTTAATTCCACCATCAATGGGCCAAGAAAAAATCATAGTGAACAGATGTTCGCAACCATCTAATCAATAGCATGAGAAATGGACAGACAAAAAGAGAATAAATATAGGGCAAACCATCGTCTTAAAACATCTATTCAATAAGAGCCAATTACACGCTAAGAACATCAAAGTACAATGATGAATATGTGAATCATGTGTGTCTGTGTGTGTGAGGTAGTGTGTTCACATATACAGTGGTAAAAGGGCTATTTTGGGTTCACATGTATGCATCAAATCCACCTTATCCATTAGGTACACCCTCTGATCTTAGGCCCAGGGACCAAAAATCAGCCAAATCGAACCCAAGTGAGCCAAACCATAAAAAAAGGGTTAGAAGGGGAGCACCTAATCTATCTATGTATATACATATATGTATGTATGTGTCTCTACAATATATAATGCGAATAGCGTTAGGCCAATTTTACCCTTGCAATTAATCATTGGTAGAGATAACTTTTGAAAAATGGTATGCATGCGATCCTTCGATAGAGGGCATTTTTTTAATTTCACTTCTTTAATGAGAAACATTTTTAGTCTTTTCGTGTAGTCTGCATTAACAATATAACAACCATTTCAAACTTCTCTTTAGCTGAAAGATGCTAAGGTGTTATTCTAAAAATGAGGGTGATATAAAATTCAAGTAGCTGCGTTGCAACCAGCCCCTTATTGTAGTGTCGTCCTGTGTCAAGCTCACCATGATGCGTGCATGACATTCATTTTTCCAATTAGGCACTCCTTTCAATGTTAAGCCATTGACCAAAAGTCTGCTTGATGAAAAAAACTCAAGTGAGCCACACTAAAAGAAAGAAGTGGAGTGGAATTTGTGGGCCCACCATGACATGTGTATGACATCCATTATGTCCATTAGGTGCTCCCTTCACTATGATGTGGTCCACTTGAGACTTGGATCTATATTATTTTTAGATTTATGCGATAAATATATTTGGAAAAATGGATGGATGAAGTGGATGGAAAATATACATCATGGTGGCCCTACAAAGCACCGGCTAGCGCCATAGCCAAACTTGAAGGGATTGCGTCCTACCCCGCCATCTCTAGCTGGGAACGGGTAGTAGCTTTGAGGGTGGCCGTGATATATGGGTCTTGTCTACACTGCGGGTCTTGTCTACACTGCTTATCCATTTTTTTTTTGTATCATTTCAGGGTCTAAGACCAAAAATGAGACAGGTCCAAGGCTCAAGTGGACCACACCATAGGAAACAGTAATGATAATGATTCTCACAGTTGAAACTTTTCTAAGGCTCACTGCTGTTTATTTGCCATCTAACCTATTCGTAAAGTTACATAGACCTAGACCTGGATGAAGAGAAAACACAAATAGGCCCCCTGATGTTTATTTGCCATCCAACCTATTCGTTAAGGTTACATGGACCTAGACCAGGATGAAGAGAAAACACAAATATCAGCTCCATTCAAAACTTTTGTGGCACTAGGGAAGTTTTCAACCATAGGACTTTAATCTCTACTGTATAGTTTACTTTAAGCCTTAGGTTTACTCTCTTTTTATTTTTCTTCTTAATGTTAGCTTGTTAGTATATCCTACTGTCAGTTCACACTTCACTGTTATCCTTAGATCTACTTATTTTTAAGTTTATAATCCAAAATGATACATAAAAAGGGACAATAGGGATAAGACCCAGACAACACGGTGGCCACTCAAAGTTACTGCTTGTTCCCGGCTGGAGACGGACGGTCGTGGATTGCGTCCAACCCCCAGTTGAGATCAGGCAGTAGCTTTGAGTAGCCACCGTGACTTATAGGTCTTATCCACACCGTCCATCCATTTTTATTTTCGGATATAATTCCAAAATACATGGAATGGATAATACCAAAGTTACACCCACGCGGCTCTAGATATTTTTAAATTACCCTTGCAGGTAACCACCGCGAGTTACCCTGGCGCGGCTCGGGACTCAAGAACAAGGATAAAAGAAAAAGAGAACTGAAGTACCACAACTTGCCATACGATGCCATAACCAACAAATGGGTGTAGTACATCAGTACCATTGGAAAGGTACACCCAGCAATGAGAATGACCTTTGCATTGAAATAAGATTGTTAAAATAATAATATCATTAGGTGGGCCACATTGTAGGAATCAAGGGACAACCAATGGTTTGAATCAACAACTACAGTTGGCCCACTAATAACAAGATCCAAATGATTTTTGAAAAATCCGATCTTTTTGGTGGGACCTATCGTTTTAACGGTACCGATTTCCTAGAGATATCGTGTTTCCCAGATAAATGGTATGGTGTGGGTCGAGAGAGATGTCCGTGAGGAATCTACTCCGTTCATCTGTTTTGAAATACCACGATTGGATAGGAACTTAAAAATCACACGTATACAAAACTTAGGTAGGCCACACCAAATAAAACAGTGGGAACGTAACCATGCACTGTTGAAACTTTTTTGGAGCTGACCATATGTGCCATCCAAACCGTTCATAGGGTTATTATCACTCAGATACACTACATATAAAAAATGTCATCGTAATACAAAAGCGTAGGCCTCACAACAGATCCACTTTGTCCATTTATTTTGAAATACTACCCTAGGACAAGATTCTAAAACCCAAGTGGGCCACACAAACGAAATGGTGGGAACATAAACGACCACCGTTGAAATCTTCCTGGTGCTGACAATAATGTTTGTATGCCATCCAACCATCCATTAGGTTTACCGCCCAGAAATATACCGTAGGAACAAATATCAACTTTGGTTGCCCCAAAGCATTCAATCCCACTTTTTAGAGTGGTATGGCCCACATGAGTTCTGGATATGCCTGATTTTTAGAATCATGTCCTATTTTGATCTTTTAAAACGGATGGATGGAGTGGATTTGTCATGGACATCTCTGTGGGCCCCACATAACCTCGGTCACATGAATATCTCTGTGCCGTTGGTTACAGGCAATCCACTTCCAATATTACGTACACAGGACTTGCACGAATCTCGTTGTGATGGGAGCTCATGCGTGTGAACTTATAGCAGTGGCACATGCTCTAATCTATCATCAGTGGCTTACCACGTGTTGTAAAATTTTAGATGCCATGTGGTAAAAATCAAGTCCGTCTGCTCATCTGGTGGGCACACATTGGGTTAAATCTGAACCGTTGATTACTTTCACTGGGTCGTTCTTTTCTTTCGTACATGTATGACGTATCTGATGAAGACCATTTGATTCTTGGAACAGGTACTTGACAGTGCGGCATGTCGGATGGATGATTTTGGATACGACACAAACCATTTGATTTTTTGGAACAGAGTATTCATGGTGGAGCATGTTTGATGACTGGCTTGGACTTCTCACACATGTGAGAAGTTGGCATGTTTGAGGTACCAGAAATTTTAAAGAGTTTCTTATATTGTGACGTATAATGACCTACTTTTCTTTTGGTTTTTGGAAAGTCTTTATTTAATTGTGGTTATTTTGATTAATCAATGATAAATCAATTAAATTTATGTTTAGAAGAACAAATCATGAAGTTTGAGTAGAATTTTAAGTTATTGAGTAGATTTCATTAACTTTTTAAGATTAATTAATCAGATTAGTGCAGTTCTTTATTAGTATTACTCACGTATAGGCTCACCTCCAATGTCAACGGTTAATAAATAATAACAGAAGTAAATTATAACAAAAATTTTCAAACGCTTTTAAAGATCCAAAATAACAAAAATCTGAAATGTTACATTAATAGTACAAGAGAATTAATTGGGTAGATACAACATAAAAGTAGCTCATATGTGATTTCTCCAAATATTATTTTAGTAGCAAGAACACAACATTCTCTAAAAAATTAATTGAATTTCCTCATTACATTAACAGGCAAGAAAGGGTATGAGTTAGGATTTATTCTAGAAAGAAATCAAAGTGACCCATGTCAGTTGTGGATAGATGATGATGTTGTCAATGGCAAAAGGGTTATGACATAGATGATGAAAATTTCGGAGATGTAGATGGAGGCCACTGTAGAATTATGGATGCATGAAACCGAGCAAATGAACATAGAGATTAAAACAGCACATGTAACTATATGCATGTAGTTTGAAAAATGAGAAGAGAATACATATTTATTGGTGAGAAATCTATAGCAGAACTTTTGATACATAAAGCAAAATTTTGAATGGTAGGCATGCATTCCTTGATACACAGCTAAGAGTATGTTAAGGTCAACCCGTCTCTTTATTTGAAATCATATGCGAGAGAAATCTGTCACCTACAGTCTTGGAAAAGGAAGATTTCCCATGTCTCAATGTTAAACGAAATTTGCATAAAAGAGAATGGTTGGTCAAAATAAAGGATTAAAGGCTAATATCTCAAATCCTTTCAATTTGTGGTGATGATACATTTATGTTGATTTACAATAGAAATTCACAAAAGAAACAGGCCTTGTAGGACACTAATTTCATGGAATCGACTATTGCTCCACTTGTTAGACTAAAAAAGATGTGTTGACTATGAAAGAGGCAAGTTTTTTTTTTTTTTTTGAATGAAAGATGCAAGTTGAGTGTCATGTAACTTGTCCATACGAACTACTCTCAAAAGTATAGCCGACATACTATCAACTGATGTGGATTGCATTCATCAGTATTGGATGCACACATCAAACACTAATGAAGAAGCGTTATATATATGTGTCAGGTAAAGGATCTACAGTGAAAAGGGCAAAATCATGTCTCATATCTGATGCACATGATGGTTTTTCATTGGTGCTGGATAGGGTATGTTCAGGACGCAGATAAGATACGGACAATTTGAGCAGCGAGACTTGCTACTGAAGTGATGTCACGAAGTTATGTGGACTCCACTATGATGTATGTGTTGTATCCACAACGTGCCGATCTAAAGATTTAGTGGACCCCACAATAGAAAACAGCGAGAAGATTGATGCCCACGTTGAAACCTTCCTCAGGCCCACCATGATGTTTTTACGGAATCCAACATGTTCAAAAGTTTTTAAAAATAAATATTAAAGAAGGGAAAACACAAATATCAGCTTGATCCAAAACTTTTGTGGCCTTTAGAAGTTTTTAAGGGTAGCGTCAGTCTCCCCACTTTTTTCTGTGATGGGGTCCACTGGAGCTTTGGATGTGACTCATTCTTTGGATCTTACTATAAAATGATCTCTCCATATGGATGAACAACGTGGATACAAAACATACATCATGGTGAGGCCCACAGAACTTGGCGACATCACTTCAGTAGCAGTCCTGCTACTCAACCTGTTAGTAGCCAATCTGCGCTTGGTGTTAGATGCACTTCTTGTCTTTTATTACACTTTGATAAATGGTATTAAGTAGTTTTAAGACTTTGTATCTTTGCTGACTCATCTAATCCCAAGTTAAGGGTGAATCGGCCTAACTTTACCGAGTCAAGGCTAACTCAAGGATTGACTTGCTGTGTCAAATTTGATTAGGTCTGACCGACTCCAAGTCAACTTCAAAGAGTCTTTGCATATAACTCACAGATTTAAAATCCAGGCTCAAAACCACCACACCATTGAGTTATTCCAATCCACTAACTTCACTTGAAATCCAATAATATTATTTTTAAAATAATCATAAGATTTTGAGCTATAAAATGACAATTTTGAGAGATTCTACTGCAAATGTGAGTCATCCAAGAGCTAGTAAGGTTAGTTATAACAACTATAAGATGGGAGATGAACCCGAGATCTTAAGCATGCACATAATCCCATGAGTATACTATACTCGAGTCTTACATTTGTAGGATGTTCCCCACATGTGCTGCAATCCATATTTACTTTATATAGTGATATTGACAAATAAAAAATAATATACCTCATCCAACATAGAATGACATAAATAGCTTATTTAATACCGCCACCACCGCTTATGTAACTTCATTTCCATCCAAACAACCACTCAATGATCATTCATCACTATTACAAAAGTAATGTTGGGTCTTCCAAATCTGAACCGTCCAAATCACTGACCTTGTATTGAATGGAGCAAACTCAAAAATGTGCATTAAGAAGATTATGGTTAAGCACTATTACAAAAGTAATGGTAGGTCTTCCACACCTGGACCATCCAAATCATTGACCTAGTAGTGAATGCTGCAAAGTCAGAAAAGTACTTTAAGAATATTATGATAGTTAATCACTATTACAAAAGTAACGGTAAGTCTTCCACATCTGAACCGTCCAAATCATTGACACAGTAGTGAATGGAGCAAACTCAAAAAAAAAAAAAAAAAAATATCACAACCATCTGATTTTAACTTGGAATCTAGACCACTCATCATAGTGCATCTAACCATTTTGAATAGGATTGCTTGATCAATGTAACTTTAGAGATAAGTTGCAATCCAAGTGTACCCCACAACTTGGATGGTCTTGAGTAGCTGTACATGACTTCACATGTGAGTATGATGAGTCATCACCAATCATACCGTACTGAATCTATGAGTGTACCAAAAAGAAGAGAAAAATGAGTAAAAGGCAAAAAATGCCAAAGCATTGGAAAAAAAGATGGACGTGATGATGGTATTATTTTATATCAAATGGTAGGATGCAGCTTTGTAGGGATGTTGGGAAACATGTGGCCTTGTGGGGTTGTGAAATGTTCTTCAAGAAGTTTTTTAAAAAAATGGTAAAAGATGGTAGAGATTTTAACCGTACATATGGCATGGTTGTAAAGTGATCAGAACCGTCCAAATCACTGACCCAGTTGTGGATGGTGCATAACCCAAAAATTTCAGTGAGAATATAATGTTAACTGCTTTATTTTTTCCCTCCACTTTGGACCACTCATTGTAAATTTTTACTCTGATGGCCATTAATTGGATGGTCAGATTTGATTAGTGTTATTCTATAGATACACTCCATCCACAATGCATGGGACCCACAATTTTTGTGGTCTCGATTGATGTACATCAGTGCCACGTGTGTAATAGATGAGTCACTGGCATTTTCGAAGTGTACAAAAGTATTTAAACTAACAAGGGAATGTGGCCCTTCGGTCAGACCTTTTTGCGACCAGCTATTTGTTTTAAGTGGAGTGCGCTTGGCTGGTAGCTAGCCTGACTAGTGTAGGCATGGACGGCCTAACTTGAATTTAGGTGAGCTTGTGGGAGTAACATGCATCAGATCCGACCGTCCATGAGGTGTAACACTTCCTTTTCACCATAGATCTAAAAAATCATTCCTATCCAAGACCTTGGTGGGCCTCACCATAACAAATGGTGTAAAATCATGCCTACACCTCTAAATTCCCATGGCATGGCCCACATGAGTCTTGGAATGTCCTGATTTTCAGGGCATCCTTCCATCCTTGTGTGGTTTGTCAGATTAATAGATTGGATGGCATTTTTAAAGCATGGTGAACTCCACACACAATTTAGACGGTTTTAATGGGATATTGAATGTCTGTAATGGGGCTGTGTACGCGGCCCAGTGAAAATGCATGCGCCAATGAGATGTGGGGCTTGCATTGAAAGTCAAAGATTCTTTTACATGAAATGACAGTTTTGTCCTTTTCATTATAAGTTTCTGTTTGGCAGCCAAACAGATTGTCTGGTGACTGAATCACTGAAAATAACCCTTGATGACTTATTGTCTGATTTAATTGAGTCCTGTGTCATTTATAAAGATGGGCTCTTTCAATACATTTTTTTACCGAACAACCTTCAAACATGTTTTACATAGACTCTATCTTTAATAGCAGAACATGACCCAATTAAATCCTGCCATATCATGTCACCATGGTATCCCTAATGATTTGATCTTCTTAGGATCACGGAATCTCCCTTTAACTCTTAACTATTTCGACATCCAGTTTAGCAGCTGTATTTCCCATCCCAACTACACCTCAGTGCATAGCCTCTCTTTTTATTTTTATTGCTATCTCTGCGCATTCACACAACATGGGCACTCGAACTCATAACTGCATTGTTGAAACTCACAGTTTATCACTGAGATGTGAATTTTTAAACTACTTGATTAGTAGCAGATGGGTCTGACCATTGGAGACAGAAGATCAATTTGGACCGTATATTTTGGGTCTTGAAAGTCTGGGTCCTTTTGAATCTAGATTCTGTTCTTGAAGACCAAACCTAAATCCATAGCATGAGAAATGGACAGACAAAAAGAGAAATAATATAGGGCAAATCACCATCTTAAAACATCTATTCAATAAGAGCCAATTATGCGCTAAGAACACCCAAGTTCGATGACGAATATGTGAATCCCAGGTGTCTGTGTGTGTGAGGTAGTGTGTTCACATATACAGTGGTAAAGGGGCTATTTTGGGTTCACAAGTATGCATCAAATCCACCTTGTCCATTAGGTACACCCTTCCTGATCTTAGGCACGGGGACCAAAAATCAGCCAAATCGAACCCAAGTGGATCAAACCATCAAATAGGGTTAGAAGGGGAGCACCTAATCTATCTATGTATAAACATATATGTATGTATGTGTCTCTACAATATAAAATGCTAATAGCGTTAGGCCAATTTTTCCCTTGCAATTAATCATTGGTAGAGACATAACTTATGAAAAATGGTATGCATGCGATCCTTCAATAGAGCGTATTTTTGTAATTTTACGTCTTTAATGGGAAATATGTATATCCTTCTCGTGTAGCCCACATTAACAATATAACAACCATTCCAAACATCTCTTTAGCTGAAAAATGCTAAGGTGTTATTCTAAAAATGAGTGTGATCTAAAATTCGAGTAGCAGCGTTGAAACCAGCCCCTTATTGTAGTGTCGTCCTATGTCAAGCTCACCATGATGTATGCATGACATTCATTTTTCCAATCAGGCACTCCTTTCAATGTTAGGCCATGGACCAAAAGACTGCTTGATAAAAAAAAAAAAAAAAAACTCGAGCCACACTAAAAGATATAAGTGGACGGGAAAGCCCGACCAACAAAACCTTCTAAACAATTTGTGGGTCCACCATGACATGTGTATGATAACCATTATGTCCATTAGGTGCTCCCTTCACTATAGCCTATGGTGCCAAAATAAGTCAAATAAAGAAGCAATATATTATCTAATTAAAATTGAATAAATCATGTAGCGAAAAGGTACTATGAGGTCTACCTCATGGGAAGCTTACTGTGATGTGTCTCAGACATCCATATCTTTCATTTGTTGGGTCCCCACTTATGTTATGGGATATCGTGAAAATCAGTTGTACCTGGAAATGATGTGGGTCACACTATCTGAAACCCTGTTAAATCATGCCCAAACATCTAAAAGCACTTGGTGGGGCTCACCTAAGTTTTGGAATGGTCTTAAACTGGGTGTGACCCCCTTGGCTGGATGTCTGAACTACATCTTAGTGGGCCTCATGCACAATCAGATTCACTCTCAACTGTTGTGTGGTGTGGCCTACCTATGTTGTAAATTGGCCTTATTTTTAGGTCTATGGCCCACCATTTAAAAGCACTTGGTGGGGCTCACCTAAGTTTTAGAATGACCCGAAATTTGGTGTGACACCTCACCCCAGCAGGATACACAAAAAGAAAAGGCCAGATGTCTGAACTACATCTTAGTGGGCCCCATGCACAATTAGATCCATTATCAACTGTTTTGTGGTGTGGCCTACCTAAGTTATAAATTGGCCTTATTTTTAGATCCGTGGTCCACCATGGAAGGATGGATTTGATTGATGGTGTGGATATTGACACATATCACTGTGGGGCCACAGAACTCAACCTCATGGGAGCTTTTGAATGACAAAAAATTCTAAATACAATAACATAAAAATCTTAATATAAATCCAAACTAAAGAAAATGATACAATACCACATGTTGTATTATAATAGGGTAAGCCACCAATCATAGAATGCAATGTATATTTTAAAATCAGGAAAGGAAAAAAATTATGAGAAAGAACTGGCCCCACTAGGTCCATTGAACAATATTTGGACTTTTTTCAATTGAAAATAGACAAGTGGTATGTATCTCTTATTAATAATTGATCTTTAAGCACACAAATCAAAGGCATAAGATTGTCTTAAGGCAGAATCCATCCACGGTGGGACCTATACTCTTAGAACTATAGGCACTTCTTTTTAGAGTATGTTTGGAATATGGGATTAGGTAAAAGCAGGTGCTTTGGGAAGAATTAGATTAATTCAAGTACCATATCATCCAATCCTAACTGGAGATACTGCTGAATTCTTAATGGATTTCAAAATCCATTACATCTAGGGGTGCCATTTTGATACATATGCTTTATATGTGCCATGCATTGATATGTGTCCTTTACATGTGACAATTGAGTTACACGTGAATATAGGTGCCAACATTAGTTGTGAAATCTAGTTGGTTGATTACAATTACATGGTCCACCAAATACAAGTTTCACTTAAGGATTTTTATTTTTTTTTAATTGAAAATGCATGGTAAATAGGTCATTATTATTCCCTTATTATGTTTGATTTTTGTGAGTGTTTTTGTTTCAAAAATCAGTTTAAAAAGAACTAATTTAAATTTGTGGGCCCCACCATGATGTATGTGAGATATCCATACTGCTCATCTATTTTACCGGAACATTTTAGGTTATGAGCCAAAAAATGAGACAATCCCAAATCTAAGTAGCCTACACTATAACAAACAATGATCATAAAAATTCGATCATTGAAATGTTTTTTCTTCGTAGGGTTTAAAAGACTGATTATTATCATTCACTGTTGAGGGGAAAACATTAATATCAACTAAATTCAAAGCTCCTGATGCTCTTAATTATTTTTTTACCCAATATATGGTCCACTCTAGCTTTAGATAAACCTTATTTTTGGACTAATACCCTAAAAACAACTAGCAGAATGAATAACCATAGTAGGCTCCACATGAAATTTATATTCCACATCAATTTTAACATTCAAAAGCTGCCTTAGAATTTTTCTAGAATTAGGGTGGGAAATAATTAATTCCTATTTAAATATATTTACAACAGTGAATTAGAAAACAAACAATCCCTTAATAATGCCTGGAATTAAAGCAAAAAGTGTAGAGTGGAATCACATGTCCTCAAAAGGAATCAAAATGTACTTAGGTTCTATGTGTATACAGGTGGAGCCTGTGGTTCTGTGATCCGTACCATTGATTCGGGCTCCTCTACCTTGGATAGACCACCCAAAAAAAAAAAAATTCACAAACCATGACATTCCTGACCTTTCAATCAATGGCCCACAAATAGATGGTTAATAAGAGAAATACCATCCACATTCAAATGAAAGAAGGCCTTCCGATATTAGAGGTTTTAGGGGAATTGTCCATCCATGGTGGATCAGACCGGATGAACGGCTCACTAATTCATGGGCCCCACTTCAACAAACTGAAAACCTAGCATCGAGGATGACAAACTATCATCGAGCGTTGGTTTGTAGAAGTGGGGCCCACAGCATGGAAGGGGATTCCCAAAAACCTCCTTGATTGGAAGATTAGTAACATCCAACCATCCTCATTTCACTATTGGAGTGGAAATCTATCACATACAGTGTCGACTCTCAGATCAACGGTCTTGATCGCCAATCCATGGGCCCACCTGTATAAACTAAAGGCTCGAGGATACTGCGTATCCTCGACCGGAGGATCATACTCCTGATGTGATGGTTCGTAGGCATGCGCGTAGAGAGTTGTACCAGAAACATGCATGTAGCTCGATCAAACTGTCCAAATCGTGGGTCCCACTTTAAGATGGGCATCAACCCAAGATAAGATTGATCGAACGGTTGAAACCTCTGATCAATCGACTTTTCTGTCGGGTGAGAGTTATTTGATACTCTGTAAGTGCACGATAGATGATACGCAGGCACTTGCATTTGGACATGTGGCATACATGTAAAACGAAATAAACGAAATAAAACGAAAGAAACCAAAGTAGATAACTCATAAGCCAAAAATGATTTTCAATTGAGTAATTCTAATCCTTGATTTATGATAAATTCTTTGCTGAATTTGAACCGTTGATTACTTTTCATGACAACCATCGATTTAGATCTCAACTAATCACTGCTTATGACATTATTTATATAATTATTGTTTTATAAATCATCTAAATGTAGCCTACTATCTGGACGGTTGAATTTAATTTGCACACGAGTACCTGCATAAAATCTGTTAGTGCCAGAGTATCAAAGTTCTTTCACTAACACTTTTAAACCGTCCATTAAATGTCCACCTATCTCCCAATTATCACAACAAATCAATGTAAATTTTGATTTATGGGCCATCAATAGAGAATCCCACTATTTGGACGGTTTATCCTGAGTTATGTATATGCCACACGTGCAATTTCTTAATGCGTGTGTGCGAAAGATTGCTTCCGAAACAAAAACATGAGGGAACATTATGGGATTTGTGTCCTCTGGTAAGTGTTGGGAAACATGCAGCCCTGCTGGCATATTGGGAGACATGGGTCCTTATCATACGGAAACTTCCTATGTTAGTTCAACAACATTTTGAAATAGTGGTCACTCAATCCTCCTCATACGTGGAACCGAGGAAAAATCTATCTGACCATCCAAATTGCGTGTCCGAGCAAATCCTAACCGTCTAATTGAATGGATATCAAATGGATGGTTGAAGTGAAATAGTGGGTGGCGTAAATTCAAAGTGAAAGATCAGATGATCAATATATCTGCTCATTTGACGGTCCTCAGATGCTGTACAAGTAAAACCATGTCATGCATGTATTGGAAGAGCTATGGCCAAATTTTAAATGGTGATAAACTCACATAAGAGACATGGAGAAATGCATATTTTAGGAGGGGGGACAAGCAAGCATGCTAAGCTTGTCATTTTACATCGTATTTCCCGCCAGAATGTTATATGTGGAGGACATCAGTGACGTGAACCGGACGATGCCCTCATCCTTGAGCCATACCACTAAAATCAATGGACAGCTGGCGATGTGATCCAATATCCGGGTGGGGCCCACCAGGTGTATGGTCTGGTTTTGATTGCATGTGATCTCAATGATAGTCATTCACCAGAAAACACTCTCATGGTGGTAAGTAGGGCTATCCACAGGTTGGTCAGGTATTGGTAGGGCTGCAACCTGGGTTCGGGTCAACTTGAACCCGATTGGCCCAACCAAAGTTCGGATCTGGTTGGGTCGGATTGTCAGGGTGAGCAAATTCAAGGTTGGGAATGGTGCCTTGTGTGTGGGTTGGGTTGAGGAAATTGGGTCGGGTCTGCAATGGGCATCTCGGGTTGGAATTCGGTTGTTGTGTTAGGTCGCGGGTCGGGTCTTGTTGAGGTTGGTTTGGGGTCGGGTTGATCTACAACCTAACCCAACCTACCGCAGTTGGACCCTTGGGTATTGGCATCAAGGGTGGAAATGGGCCGGGGAGGTCTAGTGGTAGAGCTGAAATGGGCCGGGGAAGTCTAGTGGTAGAGCTGAAAGTCGGTTGGGTTAGGTGGGGTTGGTGCTCAACCTTAGCCCATTCCAGAGTTCCTATACCTCAACCTTAACCCAACTTTGGGTTGGGAATTCTCAACCCAAGCACAACTCAAGCGGGCTCGGTTGGGTGAATACATGCTAATATTTTTGTTATTACATTAGTTTATTATATTTTCGATATACATCTTATTTTTTATACCTATGATTTTATTAATTGTATATGTAGTTATTTATCATAAAGAATTTCATTTTTTCTAAACAAGCAATCTAAAATATAGGACAACTACTCATTTAAAAGTCGTGTTGTATAGCATACAATCTATTTGGGAGAGAAATCCAGCATATCTTGTTAGCTTGGGCCATCAGAAATGACATGGACCAATGAAACCTGACGACACTGGAATTTCACATGCCTTCAACACAGACGATTTGCACTCAATTATAATTTATAAGTAACTTATATATCGATTGGGTTTGGGTTTGGGTTCGGGTTGGGTCGGGCAACCTGAGACAACCCGAGCTTGACCCAAGTTTTGTTGGGTTGGTGTTTGTAGAACCCAAGCCCAAGACCGAACCCAATACATCCTGCCCAAGACCAACTCAACGCTGGGCTAGTCACAGGTGGGTCAGGTTGAACCCGCCCGACTTTCAGCCCTATCTAGTGAGTACTTGAGCCCGGCCCAACACAGGCTAGGCATGCGTGTGGATATAGACATCTAGAGCACTTACCACTATCTGAGCGCTGCCTGAGGAGAACAAGCACGAGATCCACCCCGTTGATCATGTCCTCTGCCTCATATTCAACATGGAAGTAAAAAATCAGGACGATCGAAAAGTCAGGTAATACACACCATCGGCGACAGTTGTGATGAGGACACCCACAACAGTTATGCGTGTGGCTTACCGTGGTGTTCATATGCCATCCAATCCATTGATCACATTTGCCTAATCAAGATGAAGAAACCCACCAGAAATCGTTGTCATTTAAAAACTGTGGTGAGCCATAACATACAATTTTGGAGTTCTAAAGGCATGATTTTACACAGTTCCCTAATTTGTGGCCCACCTCAGCTTTGGATCTTCACCTGATGGGTGGGATGGATTGCATTTACATAAATCCCCGGCTCAAACAGTCAAAATTCTTGTAAGAGTAATTTTCTTCTTGAACACGAGAGGAGATTTTGGGCTACCTTATTCTCCGTCCAAAGGCTAGATGATTTTATTTTTTTTAAAATATATATTTTATAAATCATGGTCATCCAAGGTGAGGGCCCAAGTGATAGCATCTGCTTTATTTTTGGGCTTTAGAACATGCACTCTGGAATCCACCAGATGATGGCCCAGATCTCTAATACACCTGACAGTTGAGATCGGCAGCAGATCTGGTGTCATATCATCCATGAATGGTGCCTGACCAACTCAAATTTCAGTAAAAACAGTATTAAAACCCCACAAAATGCATTGAAACATGTCAAATACTCAATCATGGCAAGTGACTGGAGCTTTTTGGGACGACTCTCACATTTTGGTCATTGAAAATTATTCAAATCGGTGATTCATATCGTGATGATACTTATAAACTTGAATGCTCCTACCACATTGACAACCTTAAAACACTTATTGGCCCACCGACAGTCCGACATTTATTCGATGCTAGCTAGCAGATTACCATGAGTTGTGTGGCATGAAAGTATATTAATAGTATTCAATTATTCAATTATCGTCCAAAAACTGGTACGCATCGTATCATTTTCAGTGCCCAAACATGTGAATCACCCAAAAACCTCTCAATTCACTCACCATGAGCGAGTATATCAGGTAAATAAGTATTTAGTAATGCTTATTAATATGTTTCAATGTATTTCTTGGGGCTTTAAGACTTACTGAAATTTGGGTGTATCAGGTACCACTTGTGGATGATACAATACTCAATCTGCTGACCTTAACCGTTGGGCGTGTTAGAGATCTGGGCCATTCATCTGGTGGGTTCCTGAGTATATGTTCTAAAGGCCAAAAATAAGGCAGGTCCTGTCACTTGGACCTCACCTGATGACTTTGATATATATACATAAAATCTCTCCTGGCCTTCAATGGAGTATGAGAAGTTCTGTTTGATTGAGTGAAAAATTACTCACATCTACATATTGGATGGCCCTAAAGTTATACTTGGCAACTCTTGGCTAAGAAACATACATGATTAATCCTTCAAGAGAAGCAGCTTGCAAAACTCAGTAGGGAAAAGAAGAAAAGAAAATTGAAATTCTTTAAAAGGGTAAAAGGAAATTCAAATAATTGCATGAATGTTTTGAACTCCCATATATCTCAAAAGATTCACCAAAGAACTCATTTTAGTTAAACCAAATTAAACTCATTTTAAGAAGAATATTGGCTCTAAATCCTATAGAGAAGAATTGAAGGTGGGTGTTGGTTGTTGTCATCCATTAACAGTAGATTGGGATTGAATAGAAAGTAGGATTGCATATGTTTTCTTATCCAAGAACACCCACCCATGAATGCATATAAGGGGAAAAATATGTTCTCAATTGGGTTTCCATTTGGCTCAACAACAAGAGCACATGGATCCAACCATTCATTCAGGTAGGCCCTATAGTAGACTATCAGTTGCAATCGTCCATTTTCATCATTTCGCTAGCATCATAGGGTGGGGGAGAGATTATGGAAGACAACTGATCACCTACAGGTGGTTGCATCTTATACGCGCGGTTTCAGCCTTCCAGCCAACGTCCCACAATACACGAGACCTGACCCATGCAAGAGGTGGACCCCACCATGAAGATCAATAGTCTGGAAAATCAAGCCAGTCAACTCATTAGGAGCACCACACATGCACATTGAGTAAGACCATCAGCTGCCCATTGATTTTGATGGTGAAGCCACAGCTGATCAGTGGACAGGCTTGTTGTTTTTGCCAGGTGATCTTCCTTGTGGGACACACCACCTGCATAGCTCAGATTTCCTTCACAAGTGACACATTAGAAAGAAGGCGATGCAAGGTAGAATGCATCCAGTTATAGGTGATGTCGCTTTAGGGCATGGTCTATCACATGATAGGATCAAATAAATGGCTTAGGTTACTGAAGCATGCCACAGTTCTAAAACTAGGCGACTCAAATAGAAATTTGGCTGAGTTAACTGGACGAAATGTCAAAGGTGAACTCGATCCATACCATCCACATGTCCTACCATGACATGAACGTGCCACACCCAAATATCAGGTGTATCCTGAATTTCTGGTGGACCACATTAGTGCCGCACATCATGATCATTTGTGACCTAGCCAACCAGCGCAGACAGCAACAGTAGCGCTTGTCAGAGAAAAATAAGCTAGATTGATTTTAGGGTGGCACCCAAAACAGGATGTAATCTCAAATTCTTCATAGAGAAAACCCTAACCCATTTCCATACCACTATGGCAAGCCCTCTTGGAAACATCTTGCTAGATATGGAAATCAACCATGGTTGTCTTTAAATATGTTCTTTTTTATGGAGATTTTTTTGTTTACCTGTAAGATTTGTATTACTTTATATTTTTTTATTAGGGTGTATTTGTTCGCACCAAATATCATGAGATATCATAAATTTCATGATATTTCAAACAATATCAAGAAATTTCATGATATTTGGTGCAACCAAACCTAAGAGTTTTTTTTGTTTCATGTCCCTTTCCCACTCTATCTTTTATTTGAATTTTATTATTGTTGCGTCCTAATGCATCAAGACAAAATAGTTTGCTGATGCACCCAATTCCGCCAATTGACGCCCAACGTTTGGTGATCCAAACCATGGATGAGAAGCCTCAAGAATTGTCACGATTGGAGAATCCTAACTGTTTGTTTGAGAACCCACAAAATAGATGGCGAAAATGACACAACAATGATCTGAAAAGGAGGCAAATGATTGGGATGTATAGGATCTTTTAATCTGGGAGGTTTCTAGGGCATTCATAGCATGCTAGACTTTTCTATTTCTATATTTTTAACTAAAATGCATTAAAATGTTATGAATTTAATGATTTAAATATCAGTTGGGTTGAGTTGAGACTTGCCCAAGTCTTTCGAGTTAATTCTTCTGGTTTTTGAAAACATTGGTCCACCAGTACTGTGGCTGGGTCTAACAAAAACACTGTTATGTGGCTCAAGCATCATATAATTTGGAATTACAGGTGAGAGCTCAAAAATATAATAATTTGGAATTATGGGTTTCCAGTGCATCAAGGCATTAGGCATGAATAGAGTTCTAACACGCAAATTGTTCAGACAATAATATCAGGAGATTTTCAAAATCAGCACTTAAATTTTTTGCAATCGTATCATGAAATGATTTCAATTTAATGCAAAATTATTTAGAAGTTGCAATAATTAATGTTATACCTATATATTGAAATTTTTTTAATTATTTATTAATTATAACAAGTATTAAACATTTTTAGCAAGATTTTTCCCATAATATCACGAGGAAAAACATCAAATCTGATGATCCCCCGTGAAATTCCCAAAGCTAAGAAATTGCGGAGAACAAGATTTGACACCATAGCCCATAGAAGGGGCAAAGGTTAGATGGTTAGGATAATCTAATCTGGAAGATATTTGGGGTGTCCCACTTTCACAGACTGGCTATATCAGGGAAGGATTCATGTCCCAATGCAAAGAATTATATAATATAATTGCCGCTCATTTAATAATAACATGATGGAAAATTCCTCAACATGTGAAGCCTACTTTTGTGGGTATACAATAGAAAGAAAGAGAAGACCATTTACATTTTCTTCAGATGAGGAAAGAACCAAAGCAAACGTGTTAATTTAGAGACGGTACAATGCCGAGTCTTACTTGACCCGTGCTGATAATCAGCAACGGCATTGCATACTGGTGAGAGAACAAGGGATGGATCCTCCCAGTGTCTGAACAGAACTCGAGCAGTGCTGCCCTGCACAAAACATCAGATAAACCGAAATGTAAGTTGCTTGGATTTTATGGGCAATTGGCCTATCATGAGATATTGGGTGTGTTTGGATGCTCATGTGAACTGAATTGCAGTAACTCGATTAAATAGAATTGGACTGACCAAAATGGAGGAGAGACCATTTGACTCATAAAGATGGCCCACCTGTAATAGTGATTTCTCATGTTTCAAGTTGGTTACAAATAAGCTAGAGCCAGCCTTACGTTTGCTACTTCCACTTTGTTGAATTGAGTTACTGCAATTCAATTCAACTGAACATCCAAACTCGGACATAATAAATCAAACGGTGTTGCAAGAAGCAGTGCTGAAGGCTATCAAATGCAGGAGTTTCAAGGGTTGAACTTGCAAACTTGCTAGAATCACAGAATGCAGATATTTTAGTAAATATTTATGCTTCCTTTGCATGCACAAGCAATTTGAATTCGCAAACAGTCTATCAAGTGGGAATGACAACACTTGGAAGTTTCCTAGTATTCACATTTCATAGTGAGGAAGTAACCATAACATTGCAGATGTGCTTCTTTTATGTCCACCTTGAAAACAAGTCGGTTATTTCCATTTAGATTAATTACAGTTCAATTCGATCGTGATTCCAAACAAACCCTTGGAAAGGTGATGAGCAGACCACAATCATCCTTGCAAAACAGATAGCAGGAATTACTTAGTCTGATTCGAATGGGATTTTGGAAGACAGAAGGAACTGCTAAAACATTTGGCAAAGACGGAACATTTGACCACATGATTATTGCTTCGTACAAGATCGACTGAAAGACATAGGGATGATGATTGTGGGTTTCTAGCCACAAACGATTTTTATTTTTTTGAATGACAACCACAAATGAAAGTTTTTTAGGTTGGATTTGAAAAGGATCATGACATGGTGAGAGCAGTACAGATAAATAGGAAATCAAGTATAGGTACTGAGCCTCAACAAATGTATTGTTTGCTGACGCTCTTAATTTTGTACAATGTGGGACCCATATTTTGTCATTCAACCCACTGATCGGATGGGTCTCATGGATGGAGGATGCCCAGAACCCTCCTGGATCTTGACCTTCCAAACTTTTGCCCCCCTTTTTTTTTTGTTATTGAATATGAAACATTGCTTATGTTTCACTGGTCTATTTGTACTTCATAGAATGACAATTGAAAGATTACCATCTATCGATTTAGGGACCCATCAGATCCAGTATTCTGAATCACTGAACCATGGCCCACATGTACAGAACTGGGGACCTCAGTATAAAGTACATCTATTGAGGCTCACTACCCTATAATTCCTTAGAAAATAATTGGTTTGTAAATTTTGAGATCGCTTCAAAGGTATGAGCTAAATGAAAACAATGGCTGGGAAATTAGGTCATCCCCATTATGCAATGGACCATGGCCCCATGGAGAACTCTAGCTTCCTAGGGGTGTTTTAGGATATAACCTGTGGACCTGTGAAGCCAAAAACATGTCCCACAAGTATAATTGGAGTGACGGAGCAGGCTAGTCTACATATATAATGCCTTCATCGGGGTCGTCCGTATCCCAATCTTTGTCTTCTTGAGATAGATTGGATAAATCAGACTGCCCTCCATCCTGACCTTCGGGCTTCTTTTTCTCACTTTTCAACCTATCCAATATGGCAATAACCTGCACAATTCAAGCATCAATGGGTTAGAGAAGATGGCAGACATTGAGGCTGCATTTGGAAGCACTACTGGATTGAATTGCAGTAATTAGTTCAACGAAGTGGAAATGAAAATTTTGCAGTTGTTTGGTATTATTTTCCACCTTTGGCGGTTTCTTAATAAAAAAGTTACCTTTCAAAAAAAAATGAAATTTTTGCAGTTAACTTCTTAAGTATTCATATGGATGGAGTAGATAGTAATCAGTAAATTGCAGTAATTAGTTCCACTTTTTTTTAAAGCTCACAATGTGGAGAATGAAACAGAAAAGATATAGTAAATGGGAGCTCAAAGTCACCAACTGCAGCGGTGATTAAAACAGAAAGGATTCAGTTGAAACTAACATTCGAGGATGACTAAGGGCCCATTTGGACACACTTCTGCAAAAGGGGTTTTCACACCTGCTTTTTTGGTTGACAAAAACCAATTGCATTGGTTTTTAGCACATATTTTTTCAAGTTGCTTATGAAACCGATTCTGAGAAAGTGCATCCAAATGCGCAACGCAAACTGGGATTTGGCTCAAAACACCCTTTTGTGGTTGTGTCTAAACAGACCGTAACGGGCATTTGCTTAGACCATCAAACAGATTAATGAACAGACCAAGGTTGCTGCAGTTCTAAAGTCAATAGATGTGGCTATTCTTAGGGCACATGAACCAAGGTTTGAGTGCAACACAGCTGGGACAGGTGAGGTCGAGGCTTGTCCAGGCCCATCCTTGGAGCTAAGTACCTGGGACCAAGCCCATTCCACTATCAAAAGATCCACACCAAAGACCAGCTTCTCTAGCCAAGTACTCAGTCTGACAGTGTTAAACAAATCTGAGCCAAAGGGTTTCAGTTAAGACCTTTATGCAGACTAGGGCCACGGCAATTCAATGTGAAGTTCTGGACCCAGTCCATGGACAACTCAGTCATTTGTATCCCTAATGTGGCGCCAAGTCAGGGACCCACAATGATTAACATATGCAGAACTCTTGCTGCATTTATCAAACAGAGAATTCATTATTTCAGATGTTGAGGCATGACAATGGTGCATTTAAAACTTCAAACATCCAGCCTTTAACGGATATCTATCTAAAGAATCAGCTCGTCAAACAGTAGGAACAGATGGTATTGTATATATGTCACATCTTGGTCCAATCATATCAAGCTGTGATGTTTCTGTGCCACTGCCTAGACACATATTAAGCTGTCATGTTTCCATGTCATTGTCAAGGCTCAAGTTCTTGATGTATGAAAGTTATCATTAGGTTGTACATTTTCATTTTCAATAAATAATCCTTAGACATCATAACCAAGTTTATGTGCTTGAAAATGTTTATATAGGATAAGCATTGGTGAAACCAGAAAAGGATTTATAATCGTTGGCTGTTCGAGCAATACAAACCAGAAAAGGACTTGCAATCCTTAACTTTTCAAGGAATACATAATCAGAGGATGTGAATACTGATTTCTTCAAAAGTTTCCATGTTGGTTCCATTGGAGCAAGTCATAAAGATTGAGAAATAGGACTGGTGAGGGCCCCAATGGGTCGAGACTGATGCGTCCAGAGCCACAGCAAAGATGATGGACACCATCGGAATCGGCGTGAGATAGATGGGTTCACAACCCTGCAAGTGCCTTAACAACAGACTGGTGAACATCTTGTCAACAAAGGGCCAAGCATCTCAGCAGACCTAATCTTCACCTTTGAAAACTGAGTGATGTGCCAGTGACTCGTGAAATTGGACGATTTCCTTCAGCATAATAGTGAAACACAGATATGAACTCATGCATATAAAACACATATCAATTCATCAACTGAAAATTTTCCAATTATTTATAGATATAAAGGGGGATAACGTCTCGATCCTACTCAAACTCAAACTGAAGATAATCTCCTGCTCAGAGTCCAAGTTAATCTAATAACTAATAAGGTAACACTTATCAAATAATAAAACATGTACCTCAATCTTCAAGTGGAACACATGATGATGGCCCAGGCTCTATGCATCCTTGGCCGTTGACCATGCCTGCATCAAACTCATGAGGTTGGAATAGGCAAGGATTGATCATTTGTCGATCTTCTTTTTTTTTTTTACTTTTTGTTTTTGCCGCTATATGTGGCTAAAGCGATGGGTTCTTGGGTGGGATTGAACGTTTGTAGAGACAGGATTGGATGGTGCTTATCTAATTAAGGGTTGCTTGTTGAATGGGTGAGCTCTCTGAGGCTAATGATGAGTGGTGACAATAGTGGGCTTCATTGTGAGTTTTTATTCTTATTTTTAATGGCAATAGTGATAGCAAAACAGCACCGGGATTGGGATAGCTCTGATCAGTGTTTCAACTATCGATAATATCGGCAGTCAATGACATGAAAACCCCAGAAAAACAAAAAATTTGCCAGACTTCTATGTATCGTGTGATATATTGCATGACATCCCAAAATATCATGCGATGTCGCCGATATCACAGATATATCGCTTTGTATCGCGTGTTTTTACTTAATATATATACCTGATATCGGCCAGGAAAAAAAAAAAAATCCCCAAAACCCAAAATTTCCCATTTTCCCCTCGAATTTCTTCCTTCTAGTCTTAAGTGGATTTTGGTCCATCTTGCGTAAGATTTTGGGTGGAAAACAAAATTTTCAAGCTGGGATCATCGATTTCTCAGATTTGGAGCAGTTGCTCAATCAGTGAGACATTTTCCATTTCGATCCATTTATTTTGGTTTAAATCATGTGAAATGAAAAGAAATCCTTGATTGTTCATGTTTTGCATGGAAAATCAAGGATTTCCAGCTTCGATTTGGAGATTTGAGTGTAGGTTGGCCGATTTGGGGGAAATTCGAAATTTTCCTAATTTCGCCCAAATTGCTTGCAATGTTGCACTCAAAATACGAAATCAAGCATGTATGAGGTTTGATCTACTAATTTATAAAGTTTTCTTCCAAATTTCAGAAAAAAAAAATATATATTAATTTTTTTTTCAAAATACCTTCAACGAGTTGTTATGTACTTCTTCTTTTTCTTCTTTTTTCTTTCGGATGAATTAGTTGTGTTTTCATACATATCTTAATACATTTATAAATGTTATACGTTCAATTTGAATATAGTTGCATTAGTTCAGTCAAACAACGCATAGCTTAGGACCCTATACAAATGAAACCTATTATGTGCACTTTTTTATGAGATGTTATTACTTAAAAGTGTGTATTAAGGTCTTTTTTAACAATCCCTGAAGTTTTCCCCAACGTTTCCCTATGTTTCCCAAAAAGTGCAATAAATTACCCGATACAAACGATATATCTCGTGCGAAAATTGTACAGATTTTTTTTTTCCAATCAATACAAGTAGGGCCCATGGTTCGGTGATCCAAACTGTTGATATGATGGGTGCCACTATAATTTAATCAATAGCATAAATTTTCAGCATAGGAATTTATAGAAATTCTTTTGTTTGATCAAATTTTCATCAGAGTTGCATTGTGTCACATTCATGCATCATGCATGCCATTTAATAGTTCGTTTGAATGACAGTCTCCTCTTTATCCATTGTAAGATAGCTTCGCAAATTTGGTGTTTTTCCTTGGTCTGTTTGAGATTAGCCAGATTTTTCCAAAGTTGGTAGTGGATCTTTTTGAAAGATGGGTGCTGCCCCGTTCAAGATTCAAGGTAGAATTCTATGGAGAATGCTCCCCCATGCTATGTTTTGGGGGTTTGTGGAATGAGCAGAATAAGAGACCTATAGACTACAGTAGATAGTATAAAGGGGAAATCTAAGTCTCTTCAAATTGAGTGGGGTAGATCAGCAAAAGAATCCAAAGGAATCTCAGTGCATGATTTGTATAGAACCCATGAGCCTTCTTTGCAACATTATTTGATATTTTGAGAAAAACTTACTATTGATTATCTAAAAGGAAATAACTTGTTGTAGCCCCATGGTTGCTTTCATCAAGAGCTCTTGAGAACTTCCTGTGTTCACAATTGTCTCCCGACACATCAAGCTTGCTTTCAGACTCCCTACAAATGTCGGGGAGGGAAAGCATGCCTCCCCATCTTTGGTGCTAGTTGCTACTGGAATCTTTTAGGGTCTTAGACAACATTGGTTGCCGGTCCAGTACCCACCATGTGGGCCTTCGTTGAAGCCTCAGTGTGCTAGAATCCTCTGGAAAATGGATACTGGTCATGAACAGAAGAATCAAGAGAACTGCAGAGCAAGATGCAAAGAATAGAGTGAAGTAGTAGAGAGCAGGTTAAACGGAGGAGGCCTAAAGCCTTCATACCTAGATACTGTCACACTCTCCATAGAGGGATTCTCCAAAGAATGAAGAAGGCTGAGGTTCGATGGCATTTCGGTATGTGAGGGGAGGTGAAGGGTGTTGCCATTCCAGGCTGTCATCAACCGAGGGAGGTACGCAGTTTCACCTTTGTGTGATTTGATGGTATTGCAGAGGCTGAAGAGGCAATATCCGGATTGAATGATCAGTGTATAGCTGGCTGATTATTGAAGATAAGATTTCAGAATATGGTCCTGCGGTTCTAAATCGAAAGGGGATCAATGAGTGAAGGTTTCCAATGAAGAAACAAGGCAGTGGGCAACGAAGGGGTTTGTCACGGGTCAGGGTGCTGGCTTCAGTTCTTCCTTTGAGCAGGTTTGTCTCCAACCCCATCCTTCAAGGATGCATTGTGCAAAGATCTCAACCATGGGGATAAATCCAATGCCAACCCCTTTTCATTCAGAATCTGAGGGAATTAAAACATTTGTTGCAGAGGAAAGTCTCATTTGGTTGAGGGAGGTGTGGCTCCAAAGGCTGCTTATTGCTTTCCCTGATCTTCTGAAAATGTCCATAACAGAACTGGATCAATGGGAGAACACTTCCTGGGGTCTACAGGAATGTGGTGAAAAGATGGTCTAGAAACAAGGTTCTGTTTGTTTCCACTACAAGGCCAGACGCTAAATCCGTTTGGCTTCTGGGTTGCAGGAACACGCCCCTTTGGCTTCCTTGAGACCATCGAGTGAGGATTTGGAAGATGGCTTCTAGGATCTGCAATTTCATTGTTGGGATTCATGCCTGGGGGGAGGATACAGTTAGCTGTATTGGATCTTCCTTTGGAAGGGTGCTTTAGCTAGACCACTACTCCTTTAGTGGGGTTGTTTCAACTAATGCTCATGTAAATATGAGGAGCCAAGCACCAAGGTGATTGAGGACTCCATGCTGCTGCTAACCTTTAAGATCTACTCTTAATAGATTTTCGAGCTTCATTTCAGTGGCCAACCAGTAAGAAATGTTTTGAAAGTAGAGGCTTCAGCTTTGGGAAAAGGATTGAATATCTTTTCCAACAACTTCTCCAAGCCTCTGGTTGTTGAAGGGGACACCATGATTGTCTTATCTCGGGTGGCTAGAAGTCGTCCGAGCCCCTGGAATGTTTCCCCCATCTTCCTTGACATTCGGAATTTAGTCTCTAGATTAAACACTTTGTTATACCAGTGGTGAAGATGCACTGGTTCGCTCTTCCCTTAGTACTGGGGACTCATTCCCCTTTGTAGTTCTTTTTCTCTTTAATATATTTTCGTTACCTCTCAAAAAAAAAGTTATATGAAATTATGTATACAGTGAAGTGGCACATTTAAAGTTTATAATAATTTGTAAACGCCAGTAGTTAACATATATGCATCAAAAGTAGTTAAAATACAACAAAAAATGAGTAGAACGGTAAGCAAAACAGAAGTTTCATAAGACTAAAGACTGAACAGTGCATGGTTAATAAACCAAAATCTAAAACGGAACACAACGATACTCAACAGCTTGGAGTATAATACCTAAAAGTTAACAGGCATGCAAAAATAGTGCACTGTGGTGTTAAAGAATTGTGAACAAGGATACCACCAGGCATAGGATTTTAGATATCCTGAAGTGAATCTTTGGTGAAAAACTGGCTATCCTGGTCATATTTTTACCTCACCAGCTGAACCGAGTTGGAAAAGAAAAAAGATGTGAATTGTTCATGGTCCAGACATCCACTTCAATTAAAGCATTGCATCTAAAACAAAACATGAAAAAATAAGAAAAGGAAGAGAAGGTTTACCCTGCTCCCTCTCTCTTGAGACTCATCCTCAATAAAACGTATCTCGGGAGTCAATCGCAACTTCATACGCCTCCCCAACTCACTGCGAACATACTTCACCTTTGACTTCAATCCGGCAATGGCTACCTCTCTACCTCTTTCATCACCAAAGACAGATACATATACCTTAACCACCTATGAACATTGGGGAAAAAATTTTGTAGCCTTCAGACTAAGAACTATAAGTTTGAGATTGAAGCATATTTCTGGCACTATTCTCACCACAAATGGATAGAAAGTATAAATTATTCATATTTCACCTTTGAAGGATTATTATCATGACTTGGTCAGGTTTATTTTCTTTTCTTTTCTTCCTTTTTTTTTTGGAGATAGGTAACGTTCATTTTCTTCCACATGCTACATCATTATCATAGCATTGTCCCAGCAATTTGGAATACTGCTTCACCAATCATTCCTAAGATTTGACACAAGAAATTATGACTCTTCGCAAAAGAACATTCGGCTGCCTACATGACATCTACCCTCCTTTACCTGGGCTAGGGACCAGCAGCCACAGCTACCAGGCAAGAGTACATGTATCCGAAACTTTGAAATATATGGTTAAAAATAAAAAGTTTGAGCTTGCCTTTGTATAACAATGAAGGACATGATTTGTTCCACATGCTCATGAATTACAATTGGTGAAACAAAAACATTGATTCTACCCTCCTTTACCTGACATTGTCCCAGCAATTTGGAATACTGCTTCACCAATCATTCCTAAGATTTGACACAAGAAATTATGACTCTTCGCAAAAGAACATTTGGCTGCCTACCTGACATCTACCCTCCTTTACCTGGGCTTGGGACCAGCTGCCACAGCTACCAGGCCAGAGTACATGTATCCGAAACTTTGAAATATATGGTTAAAAATAAAAAGTTTGAGCTTGCCTTTGTATAACAATGAAGGACGTGATTTCTTCCACATGCTCATGAATTACAATTGGTGAAACAAAAACATTGATTCTACAGTGCCACAAATACAAAATTTATAGAATGAACACGTGAACTTAGAAAAATAAGAAACCATGTTTTTTTAATATGTGAATGATTTTCTTCTTTTTTTTCTTTTATTTTGGGTGACAAAAAGGTTACCCCCTATTGGTTGGAAGTTGATCGGGTATGGTGGTAAAAAAAATAGGAGTTAGATAAGTGGATTTTCACACCAATCAGACTTTACAAATTTCGGCAGCAGCCCCATTGGGAGCTCGGACACTTCCAGTATTGGATATTCTTCAGAAACGGTGCTAACAAAATTAAGATGACATTTTTGGATTACGTAATCGTACAAAGAAGTTAAGGCTTTAAGGAAAGGATTGAGGATGTTCTTCCCCTAATTTGCTTCACTAACTGTTGAAATGATTCCATTAACGCCGCGAGATATGCTTCTTCCAAGGATTCAGGGCCTTGGAGATTGCCACTCATTGTAAATAAAAACAAGGTGCTTTCAAAAAATCTTAATGCTTCTTCTAGCCATGTTTTGAGAGAGGGTGACCTGCTCAATGCCTAACGTGGTGCGTCTAGAGAGTCACTTCTCATTGAGATGTCAAAATCCAGTCTGTATCCTAGCTTTTTTCTTTTGAAAAAGTTGTTACTCAAAAACTAAAAGGATTTGGGTTTTTCGTCTACTGGGCCATTCCCAAAATCAAGCTGGTCTGACAATCCTAGCCACCAGTTGGAGGACTTCTTTTCATTAAGTGACAATTGCTGGTTTGACTATTGTCTACCCATCCACTTGCAATTATCGTAAGTCCCCCCAATCAAGTCATGA